>NC_068361.1:21175703-21410703 GCF_020536995.1 Dreissena polymorpha | reverse complement strand
CCCTGTTTTTCCAGAACGATGCTCATAGTTTAACCCTTTGCATGCTGGGAAATTTGTCGTCTGCTAAAATGTCTTCTGCTGAATTTCTAAAATTAGCATTTTCTTCAATTTTTTTCAAAGAACACTATCAGAATAGTAAACAGTTTGGATCCTGATGAGACGCCACGTTTTGTGGCGTCTCATCTGGATCCAAACTGTTTGCAAAGGCCTTCAAAATACGGTTCCAGCACTGAAAGGGTTAAGCCTAAATTGTGCCTGGTGAGTTATTTGTGACTGCCGTCGAGACAGGCACTTGTGCGCATAATTAGGACAAGAATATTTTGTACATGCCGATACCGATTCAAACGTATCTCGAATTAATTTAAATGTTATCAAGGTTACAACACAGTAAATTATGTAATATTAAAATGTTTTCCTTCCGAAGTCTCGTTTTTTTAATAATTTAATGATAACTTTGAGGAAACGTTTTTTGAATATTATAGCAAACTTCTAACTCGATATTTTTTTCTATAGACGAAGAACAAAATTACTAATCTGCAATAACCAAGTAAACACCGTAATAACAACAAGATCATTAAATAGTCATAGCTAACATTGTTATCATGCTAAAAAAATGGAAAGGCTGTATTGTAATCAAAATACTATCGCATACGTTAAATAACAGTTAAATGAACAAACCTCTAGTTTGATTTCTTTCTATAAAACCTTACCAAGTTTCTATCTCGTATGAAGTTTCATTTGCATCGGAAATCAAATTCGTCATTTATTGTTCAATAGTTATCAATAAATATATTCGTATTTCTCAATCATATCACAATTCAATAGAAAATAAAATAAATATATTGTATACATTGAAAAACAAATCTAACAAATGTTCTCATCGTTTGAACCGATATTTATGGAGCGTATGTTGATTAACCATATGGGTCGTGTTCTGAGATAACTGGGCATAAGGCATGTGCGTAAAGTGTCGTCCCAGATTAGCCGGTGCAGTCCGCACAGGCTAATAAGGGACGACACTTTCCGCTTTTATGACATTTTTCGTTTAAATGAAGTCTCTTTTTAGCAAAAATCCAATTTAGGCGGAATGTGTCGTCCCTGATTAGCCTGTACGGACTGCACGACACTTGACGCACATGTATTATGCCCAGTCTTCTCAGAATACGACTCAGATATAAGCAATTATGTTCATATGACTATAAAATGTATGATCATGTAATTCTGCAAACATGCCATGTTTTGATTTGTACTATATGTGTTTGTTTCTGGCATTTATGTTAAGTGTTCAATCTTAAGAATGCATTATATGACATTGTTATTTAAAGGTCTTCATATACTAATCCTAATTTTTGTAAGGGCTAAATGCGGCACACATTCTCAATACGTATCATCTATATGCGCTGTGTTTTTCTGAGTGCTCTTTGCGATTTTATTGGCAGTTTGCAGCACGCTCGAATACAGAATTCTTCATCTAGAAAGAATGCTCATTAGGCGCGGGCACAGTTCCATCGCAAGACTTTTAGGTGGTTCGAGCAACAGGGGACGACATAAACTCGCGTCTGGAAATACCCGTCTGTCCAAAAACCCTTTACTTTACAGACTCTGCAAAATTCACAACGTTTTCGTGTGTATGCTCTTTTAGTTTAATTAAACCTATTTATTTTAGCTAGATTGCATCGAAATCCGTAGCCTTTTTGAGAAACTCTTGAGTTATTGTCCTGGGTAGAACTAACTCTTGATGTCTTAAGATCCTGAAAACGCCCACAGCCTGGTGATTTGACCATTGGCCTTCCTATTGCTAGGCGGACACTTTCCCCACTAGTTCACGCGAGGTCTGCGTACATTTGGTCTAGATCGGCTTATTATGCAAGCTGCGTGTGCTTAAATAGAATGTGACGTATGTTTGTTAATTTACTATAAATTATGCATAAAATGCACGCATTTATTTACTACTTTATATATTTATACATGCACAATTTTGTGTGTTTGTTTTTATCGATTACCACTCCAATGTTTGCATCAAAAAGCAAAATTATACGTTATTCCTCATGCTATGACTTATTATCGATGTTAATGCTGTGGGTGAGGCCATTTTAAAACTTTCGCTGCGACCTTATCGTTCGATAGGGCGTATTACATCACGAACGAACTTCGGTTTTCAAACATTTATATTAAATTTTGGGCACAGAGCGATGCGAATGTAGCGGTCCGATATCAAACTGTATTTTAGTATAAATTTCACAATTAAATATAAACACACACTGTTTTCAATTCGCTCTGAATATTAACATCCTGAAACCTTTGAAAAACTAACTATTTCTGTGTGCAAACATATTATAAAAACATTGAGATTCCACACTTTTTCATGTAAAATTTTAAAGTAATTGCAAGACATAGCAAACTTCTCTCTGAATTGTTGTTCGAGGCACGTGGCTATATTCCGGAACAAAAGCTACAGGCGTGCTAAGCCTCTTTAACGACGGAACATGTTTACTCCGGAGTACCTTGGACAACACGCTGCGCCTTCATTACACACACACTTTCACGATCCAATAAAAATGGTAGTAATGTATGTAAAAACAAATTGCAACTGTCAGATAGATGCGTTCAAACAAGCGCCCGTGGATACGGAGGTTATTACAGAAGCACGTGCGTCGCGTGATACCTCGCAAATGGCGGCCATATTGAAAATGGGCGATATCCCAGATGTGCGTAATATTGATCGCATGCTGGGTATTTTACCCCAGAAAGACTGTCATGCGTTTGTGAATGTTCATTATTTACTTTTCTTTATGTTTTCTCTTCTAAAATGTATGTAAATACCGCCGATTTATGGGGAAACTGGGAATTAAAATTGTAATGGATTTCATTAAAATAAACGTGTTTTTTTCATGTAACATATATGCTTTTTTTTCGTTGAGCTATTTTAAAACATGGGGTCATAAATATGGCTCTCAAAATGTGTTTATTTAGCAGAAAGGCACGCGTAGAACATAATTATTTTCATTGTACAAGATTGCGAATAACATTTTATATATGTTTTATTAATTAATGTTGACTTTTTCTGTTTTTCTACATGTTTTATTTTTCGTTAGATTATAGCAGCAGATTGTCAAATGCCGCAATACTGACTCATATAATGTCAAATTGAAGCATTATTTTTATTTGACGTGTTCGTTAAATTACAGAAGATGACAGTGTGCTTCTTAATATTAATTTATTATTCGCGGCTTTGCACAACGACATTTTTAGCATTCTGTTTTAATATTGATTACATATATATGCTGTCAACTATTTCTAAGACCAACATTAGCTTGTTCCAAATCACTTGGTAATTATTTATTCGTGTAGCGTTACAAAATACACAATGTGTAGGTCATGTGTTTGCGTCGTATGAGTTTGGACATATTAACGTTGCATATACCGCTGCTATAGAGATCTTCTAAGATAGTTTACAGAAATATATATAAATTTATTTTTTGAGATTTTTTAATTAATCCCTTTTTAAACTGACAAATAAAAGTTGACCAAGTAAATAAATTAAGTAAATACATTGAATTAAAAAGGGAATATCATTTCGAGTGTTAAGCTCTCATGATTCCAAAATATATATATATTTATATTGAAAATGTATCGATATTTGGGGAGCTTTTACATGATGTATTTGCTAAAACACACTTAATAAATATACGACATATGTTTATATGTCCGCATGTATTTCACCTACTTCCGTTTAATGATAGTATTAATACAATTTGTTTTCAAATTATCTTTGAAATCTACAGAAATATACTTAGTTAATATTCTACAAAATAAGGTGTGTTTTATGTTGAGTGTTTTTGTATTGTTAATAAAAATGTGTACACTTGTTTTGTTTTATATTGATAAGAAAAGTCGTCCTTATTCTGGATAACTTTGTTCTTCGTATACCATCATCTTGCTTAAGTATTGATGATTCTGTTGTTATTTTTTCGTTTGTGAAACGGTTGTTTAAAAAAGGTTTAAATATATAATTAATGCTTGGGACTATTTAATGCACACTGTCGTATTTCTGTTGAATAATTTCATACTTTTATGCGAGAATATATGTTGAATATTTTCATAAAATCCTTTAAAAAATCCTGAACAATAATCTTAGTACTATGTATAGCTTTTAACACCATGTGGGAAGCTAGTTAGCGTGTTATTTTAGATCTAATAAACACGACAACCGTGCTAGACATGTCTCCATAATGGTTTAAACGTCGACGGTAAATTGTATCCAAACAAACTCTAGTCTAATAACCTGCATATGCACGTAATTTTACAATCGGGGTTCCTGTTTTAGCAAAGAACTGTCACAAATGTGGTCGTGAGACTGCAATGTTGCGTGAATGATAATAACACCCAATTAACTCGTTGCTTACATTTGCTTATTAAAATACCACCAAGTTTTGTTGAAATCCTATATCACGTTGTATTTGGTACACATGAAACAAACTTGAAAACGCACGTTAGCAGAACCATGATTATAGCATTCCATACTCACTTTATATGATAAAAAATAATATGAACCTTACCCGAAATGTGGTTACATAACTTTACGTTCAACCTTGTTTGGACGTAATGCATAACGGCGGTATTATATTATGTCCAAATAAATAATTATAGAAAACAGAGACACAACTTCATTCTTTTTCAAAATCAATGTCAGGTTTTTTTTGTCACAATATTGCACTATATATTCAGATAAAAGGAAACGTCTTGAGGGCACAGTATTTGGGAGGGACAATAAAAAAATTTATAGAAAATTTCAAAGGGCCATAACTCTGTGAAAAATCAACCGACCAGAACCGGCTGATAATATGCGCATCTCCTCTTGGTAGTGAAGCTTCCCATAAAGTTTCGTTGAATTCCAGTCATTAGTTGCTGAGAAATAGCCCGGACAAAAATGGTGCACGGACGGACACATAGACGGACGAAGCGGCGACGATATGCTCTCCCCAAAATAAATGTTGGGGGAGCATAATAAAGTAAAGGAAATCAAATGTAAGACGTTCACCGCTACTGAGAAAGTCCATGTAGTGTGACACGTTTGTGACACAGATTTATTTGTATTGTATTTTGTAATTTCATTTTAATGATAACATTTAAACACTACACTGACTAAAAATAAATAGTCTTTTAGTGAAATTTGCGTCTTTTTATTCGATCTAACCGATGCCATTATTTCATGCATTTAATTATTGTGTGCAGACCTCTTGCCTTGAAACGTTTTTGTTTTTGTTTTTGTTAAACATAGCTTGGTAACATGACCTCGACTCGGCTATCGAACAGATAAATACGGTTTAATGGGCATTATTCCATTTATGCCTGGCGTCTAGAAAAAGGTCTTTGCAAACAGCGTAGACCCAGATGAGACGCCGCATGATGCGGCGTCTCATCAGGGTCTGCGCTGTTTGCTTAAAGGAAATTCTGTAAGAAATTTTCTAAATATAGAAATGAATATACTAGACATCCCTAATTTTGGAAATAAATTGATCCAAATGTGAAGGATGGGAGAGTCCACTAGGCATAAATGGGTTAAAGAATAATGTATGAGCAACATTTTTAAAGGTTTGCTTAAATATAACATTAATTTCTAGTTGGCTTAAATATTTAATACATATTAAGTTACTTAATACCGCATATGGTGCTGCATACATGAAATTTTATTCCATCATATATATTTGAACACAAACTAGTACATGTTAAAACTTTTGTGTCGATTTATATGGACAATATAATTTAAAAAAGTTATGAGTGCATGTTTTAAAATGAATTACATTCTATACACAGCACTATATTGTAACAGTTTGAAGTGGTTATTGTTTAACCGTTTAAGTTTTAAAGTCCCCAATTGTAAATGTTGCTTTGTGTTTTAATCGTTTACACAGTATACATATATATATGCGTATTCAATCACTGGGCTGAGTTCTTAAATTATCTTTGGAACATCCCTAGTCTTGAGGATGGATTAACTTTGAGGCGTATGGCCTTAAGGCCTCAATGTACGGTTCATCTTCAGATTTATGTCGGCCCATTGCTTACATGACCAAGATGCTGCCGCTTCCATTACTTCTTTTTTATGGTTGGTCATATCCCAAACAGTGGATTTTAAATCGAAAATTATAATTTATTTTTTTTCTTCAAATTATTATGACCTCTGGGTCAATGCCAGACCCTCGCAAGTCTATTTCGGGCAAAACAGAAGTGCTGGTACATTAAGAATTGTGTTATGAAGATTTATCTTATATATCATGTACGTGATTTAATTTACGTAACAATTTATATTTTAACAATTTTGAAACCACGACAGATACTATAATGAAGTTAAATTTAAATATTTAACTTACATTTTATCGGAATGAGAAACAATAACGAATGGTATAGACGCGACGATGAATACATTTGAGCCGTACTCTGTGAAAAGGGCGTTTAATGCATGTACGTCAGGTGTCGTCCCCGATTAACCTGGGCAGTCCGCACAGGCTAATAAGGGACGACACTTTCCGCTTTTATGATATTGTTCGTTTCAAAAAAGTCTCTTCTTAGCAAAAATACAGTTTAGGCGGAAAGTGTCGTCCCTGATTAACATGTGCAGACTGCACAGGCTAATCTGGGATGACACTATACGCACATGCATAAAAGTTAAAACCCTCTTTTCACAAAGCATGGTTCATTTAAATATATAGTAATATGAGTGTATGCGTGACTTTATGTTTCTACACTTACATACAAAATATAACGCAACAAGAGTTTGTGTTTTGACATAATTATACATTTCATACATTTCATACACAAGCGTTAAATAATATGTAATGGAACACGTAGAGCTCGAAGCATAGCATTAACACTTAAATAACATTAACAAAGCACCATTTAAAACACGTACATCTATATTTCAGGAGCGGAGGACGACAAAGACGACAAGGACTCAAAGAGGCGCCGGAAGCAGCGGCGGAACCGCACAACGTTCAACAGTACGCAGTTGGCGGCATTGGAGCGCGTGTTCGAGCGCACGCACTACCCAGACGCGTTCGTGCGCGAGGAGCTGGCGCGGCGGGTAAACCTGAGCGAGGCCCGCGTGCAGGTACTTCAACGTATATTGTACTACTCTTCGTTGTTTATGGAGTTAATAAACATTGAAACAAAGAAACAAGTATCATAGTAGATATACAAAACAAAATTGCTAATATTAGCTTAAATTAGCCTACTATCATTAATCGATAAAAATCCATTTAGGATTATGCTAACATGACATCAGGTATGATTATCTTATCATGCATATTGATTTTGGAAATACATGACAGTTGGTAATATTACATAAACGTTTGCGTAATGCATATTGATTTCGCTGACACTATAGTTACATGTCACGACTATTTTTATTTACGTGACAGCCATTTACCATAATCAATTAATGCTAATCATCACTGGAAGTTACTCATTATTCAGCTCTCTATAAAAATGCAGTACCGGGTATATGCGTTCAGTTTGTATATTTTTGTATTTTTATTTAATTTTCTCTTTATAAAAAGTCCGGTTGTGCGTTTTTCTTCTTGTCACGACAGCTGTTCCAAAAAAAGTAATCAAGAATGACACACGTAGAATGAAACATTTTTTTCTAAAATTGTTAAATTTATTTTTTCTATAAGTT
Organism: Dreissena polymorpha; assembly: GCF_020536995.1. Lineage (NCBI taxonomy): Eukaryota > Metazoa > Mollusca > Bivalvia > Myida > Dreissenidae > Dreissena > Dreissena polymorpha. Next base: position 21,403,025 of record NC_068361.1, on the reverse strand, counting down.
ACGTTTTAGTTAAGTCGTTCAGGGCGAAGAAGTGAACATGAGGTATCGAATAAATGAACTTAGACGAATGCCTCATAAAACGTTAGTTTTTTAACGCGAATATTATAAACTGGCATTATAAACGTCAGTCAATGCAAGAGGGCCCCTCATCTGAGAACCGAATTAAATAAACTGTTTCATACAGCTTTTTTGCTGTCTGTAAAGTAAATGTCGCATTGACCGAGTGTTTTACCCGTAACTATTGTTGATATCGGCAGAGATAACACTTTATTCAAACGTTGTGCTCAAATAATCTAAAAACATTCAAAGCATTTAGTGGATACTATTTGTGCCTTTAAAGGGATCTTTTCACGCTTTGGTAAATTGACAAAATTGAAAAAAGTTGTTTCAGATTCACAAATTTTCGTTTTAGTTATGATAATTGTGAGGAAACAGTAATACTGAACATTTACCATGGTCTGATATAGCCATTATATGCATCTTTTGACGATTTTAAAACCTAAAAATTATAAAGCGTTGCAACGCGAAACGATTGAATAATTTGGAGAGTTCTGTTTTTGTCGTTAAATTTTGTGAAACTACGAAGATTGCTTATATAAGGTATAAAATACGTCAAGTATGTGTACGCGGCGGAATAGCTCAGTAGGCTAAGGCGTTTTTACTTCAGGACTCTGGCAGGACTCCAGGGGTCACTGGTTCGAAACCTGGACCGGGCAATGTTCTTTTCCTTTTTTAAATTTTATTCTTGATTTTTTACTGGAGCTGTTACGATCCAATGTTTACATTTATCGATATAAAGCATTTAATGAATAAGTTAAAAAATGCCAAAATCTGTGAAAAGGCCCCTTTAATATGACTATCGATCGTTGATGAAACTTGCATACATATGTGGGACAAGATTGTGCCTTTAATATGACTATCGATCGTTGATGAAACTTGCATACATATGTGGGACAAGATTGTGCCTTTAATTTGACTATCGATCGTTGATGAAACTTGCATACATATGTGGGACAAGATTGCTCGATCGTTGATGAAACTTGCATACATATGTGGGACAAGATTGCATACATATGTGGGACAAGATTGCATACATATGTGGGACAAGAGAAACTTGCATACATATGTGGGACAAGAGAAACTTGCATACATATGTGGGACAAGATTGCATACATATGTGGGACAAGATTGCATACATATGTGGGACAAGATTGCATACATATGTGGGACAAGATTGCATACATATGTGGGACAAGATTGCATACATATGTGGGACAAGATTGCATACATATGTGGGACAAGATTGTGCGTATTTTGCAAATAATGAAGGCGTAATTTGCCAGTAATATCACAGTTATTGAACTATGCATGCATATTCAACAGTCTGACTCAAAGTGTATATGGATTAACCAATTTAAAGCAGTATTTCTTTAGTATGCAATGATATAGTGTGTGTTTAGATTTTATAGGAAAAAAACGCAATATGCCATACGCTAACTATGATTTATCTGAAGACGACCATTTAAAGTGGCCTTTTCGCGTTGTGGTAAATTGACACAATTAAAAAAATGTGTTTGAGATTCGCAAATGTTCGTTGTAGTTATGATATTTGTGAGGAATCATTAATACTGAACATTTACCATGCTGTAAAATATCAATTTTATGCATCTTTTGACGATTTAAAATCCTGAAAATTATAAAGCGTTGCAACGCGAAACGATTTAATAATTTGGAGTGTTCTGTTGTTGTCGTTATATATTGGGATATAAAGTATTAAAAAAAAACAGTATTCATTGTATGAACGCGGATGGCCGATTGGCTTTGGCGATATACTTTTACTCCTGGGGCCAGTGGTTCGAGTCCAGTTGAGGGTTACTTTTTTCTTTCCTTTATTGTATTCTTGCTTTTTACTGGAGCTTTTAAATCAACCGTTTACATTTATCAATATAATGCATTTAATGACAAACTTCAATATATGTCAAAATCTGTGAAAAGGCCCATTTTAACCTCAATATTTTAGTTAATTAAACTCTCCTTGCGAAGTCGATACATAATCAACATATGTCGTAAAAGAAAACTGCAGAAACAAACTGAAAATAACTAATTAACTAGTGATCAGATCGATCGTGTATGTTGATCACGTTCAAAACAAAATCATTTCAAATATGTGACAGTTCCCTTTATACGATAAATGCCATAAATTAGGTCAAACTCCAGATGCGAGGTGTCGTATCAACGCACGTAATCAGTTGTATATTACGATTTTGTATGCACCAGTCGTAGATAAATATATGTATATTATTTGTATGTTCATAGGTGTGGTTCCAAAATCGACGGGCAAAATTCCGGCGGAACGAACGCAACATGCTGACACAGAGGGGCCCCATGGGGAACATGTACCCGCGACAGGACAGCATATCTATGCCTATCGAGCAGCCTATAAATCCCCGGGGGCCCCCGATGAACACGGACTATATGGGGTGGCCGAGCCCTTCGGGATATAATAATATGAATAGTTTAAATAGCATGAACATGAATGTGAACACTTCTAGCTGTGCTGTGATGAACCACAGCTATTCCCCACCCCCGGGCATGGGTAGCATAGCCTCCCTTAGGCTTAAGGCACAGGAGTATAACGTGATGCAAAGTAACCCGTACGGACAGATGGGTCAGATGACCCAACGATTGGATCCGTATGATCATTAACGGAACACGGGCTGCGTAAATAATTAATACCTGAGCGCTATTCACAGCAACTGTACTCTATGCATTTATGTACGAATCAGCATTCAATACCGAACGTCACTGCTCGATGTTAACCGGAAATGGAACATTACGGAGCCGGTGACGTCGCCGGGTGAATTGAAATAAAGAAATGTTCCAGGGATTATTATTCGTGATCATTTATCTGGAAATGAGGGGCGCTCACTGTAATAAAGACTGCCCCATCTGCACTTGGGACGACGCCATCTAGAACATGGCTTGGTCGCTAGGGAAACGGATTTCTAATCCGGAAACACATTCGAGCGACCAGTTAAATGGAGTGATTAGAATTTGAAAGTACAGTTTGTGCTGACTATTTCGATTTGTCACAAAACAAATAGTGATGTAGTGATATAATAAAATACTGTCAAGCGTAAGTTGTTAATTGACACGGTCGTAAAATGCATTAAAACACATGCTAATTTGACAATCGCGAATGTGCAAAAATTAGAAATTGTGCTGCGGACTATGAAATGCATGGGACGACCTCTGCTTATTATTATAAGAAAATAAATTATCAATAATTCATTATTCAATCATGTGGAGTGGCAAATCAACGTTTCGCACGGTTTTTATTTTGTAAAAAAATTTAATTGATAAGACGTACGTTTAAAATAGTGCCTCAGTTGTATGTGTTCTTTTCATTAACGGTCATTAAAATATTTATGTTTATAAAAAATACCGAAACTTTTAACGGGCGAGGAAAATTCAGTTGTAGAAGTACAGTCGTCGTAAATAAAATGCACACGAATTTTCATTGAAGTTAACCCATTTATGCCTAGTGGACTATCCCGTCCTTCTAAATTGGATCAATTTATGTCCAAAATTAGTGATGTCTAGTATATTTATTTCTATATATAGAATATTTCTTACAGAAATTCCTTTACGAAAACAGCGCATACCCTGATGAGACGCCGCATCATGCGACGTCTTATCTGGGTCTACGTTGTTTGCCAAGGCTTTTTTCTGGACGCTATGCATAAAAGGGTTAAGAAATATGAGTTGTGTAAATACATGACTTTAATTCATGTTAATATATCGGGATATAACCGTCGATTTGTCCCTTTAATGAACAGTGTTCGATTAAATTAAATCAACAGCTATGCGTTTACCATTTATACCAATTATGTTTAATTCCAATCGTTGACTTTTTTTCTTGATGTTCTTTTAGTGGCATGTTTCCTTCGGATTGAAAATTCGAATTACCGGTACATTCTTTTTATCTGACTGCATCCGATGTTATCTTAAATTATATGCACTATAATGCATTGCACGAGTATCGTTTTGTTGAAAAATAATTAAGAACATGTCCACTAGCGATGGCTGATAGAACAGCAATGCAATATAGATTTGTTTTAATTAACTTTTTTGTTCAAAACCATTATACAATTGATGTAAGGGCATAGTTCACTGTTGTTTTTCCGAGTTACTTTTGTTTTGTACTAAAATGTCTGTGGATAGTTTGAATGAGCCACTCTGAAACATGTTTTTTTTCTTCAAAAGTTATCTTTAAACTATTTAAATTTAACTGTTGTTATTTATTGGCGTCTTTCAAAGTATTAATTAAACTAAATTTGTATTCTATTTTTAAATAATCCCATTTTAGGTCAACAAGTAATGCAGCTGGTGTTATTTAAATACAAATCATAATGTATGGTGCCTTAAAAACAAAATAAAAGTGTTTTTTTATGAAGACATGTCATCAGTCAGGACCATTTAAAGAAACTACAATTGTGCCTCAAATTATCAGCATTTTTTTACGTTGTGTACAGAACAATGCAGATAAAAATGTATGAGTGTATTTAAATGTACATATACTGGCTGAAAGTGTTTTTTGCACACCTTACATCGAATAACTTTATATTTTGTATTGAGATTTATGGTAACGTATGAAGCAATTTGATCAGTATACTATTTATATTTGTATATTTTGATATGTTCACTTTCACGGTATACTGCTGTTTAAATGAAATCAATTCGTAAAACAATATATGTTTTATATTTTAAAGCGTTGATTTGATTACATGAAATAAAATATATTTAATGCTAAACCTTGTTAGCTTTTAAATTACAACGTTACTTGCATGGGTAATCATGCTGATTTAATCATTAAAGTTGCGAGTCGTGACAAACAAAAACGGTGACTGTTGTAGACGGTCAACAAAAATTGTAATTTTTGTAACCAAAAATATTTTCATAGACAGAGCTCGCTGGTGGTTTAAAAAGCGTATGTGACGTCATAATAAGCTTTATTGAGCGTTTTAAGTTTTAATAAACGTTCGAAAATTAGTGCACAATTAAGCTGCGCCTTACATTAACATTGAAGTAATTTAACACAATGATTAAAGCAAAGTGTTTAAGCAATTGATACTATTTTCAAACATCGCGCGTATATTCCTTGATTTTATGAAACATTAATGTATATCGGCATCAGATCTGACATTCGCTTTGCACAATTTATTCTCAAATGTCCCTTACCTTAATCCTTTTTTTGTTTAATCGAAAACAAAACACAAGCTTGTCGAAGTTTCAACAACAACGATATAAAAATAAAACATAATTGTTTTTACTGCATTTGCTTGATTGGAATGCAATTGTTAAAATAAGCAAGCCAAAAACGTTGTTTATGATGTCAGGAGTGGTTATTCTTCAATGCTATTTCGTTATCACGTTTAATGTAAATCTCGTATAAGCCGTATGAAAGTTACAGCGAATTATGTTTATAAAAAGTTAACTTATAATCGCAATAGACGTGACTGGATTTGAGCTGTGTGTCAGTTCCGTTAATCCAAAGAAACAAATACAATATTCAGTGCGAACTTTCTGTTATGATTAATGCCAACCGTTTGAAACGAAAATGGCAAGATTTAATTGTTATTGTTAAACATAATTATTATATAATAAAAGTTGGTTTTGTTTAATTCTCCATCACATAAAGAAAGATAGTAGCCTAATTTTTATTATCTTTACCTGTACATAGTGGAAAAGACAGTAGCATTTAATTTTATACAAAATCTGGTGGTTATATAGCGATCATGATTATACATGTTTAGATTTCGATGGAATATTCAAGAACGGACACTTTAGATTTGTTTTGATCCATATTTAATTTCTCAAATACGGTAAGATAACACGCGTCTACCAGCCACTATGCTAGACTACCAAGGATCATAACAACACTTTGATTCATTCCGATTCCCACTCCATAAGCCGGATATCTCCACGATTGTTTCTGGGATATTTTGTCTAAGATGTTTTGTCACCCGACACCGGGGTCTTCCTCTAGACACAGTATCGCCGTTTATCGCTGGCGACGATCGCCGAAAGTGGCATGTTAGAAGGCATATCGGATACGCCATCGGACTTTTATCTGCCTCTGTGATAAACATCGGACCCCGATAGAGTTTCGGTGCCCAGGGTATCCTTGTGTCGAAGCCGGGAATCAATACATTGATAATGAAACCCTGGACTGATAAGCGCCTGCTTAGGCTTTCAAGTGTTACGACATCGGCATCTGGTGGTCATATGAGGGAAAGCGATTCCATGTGGGTTGCGTAATACGGTGATTTTTAATTAAGTATTGAACAAAGTTATTGTAACAATTGTTATGTCGATTATTTTTACCTTCTGTGTCTAAATTCAGAAAGTATTCATTTCGAAAACGTTTGTATTGTCTAATTACAAACTTCGGCAGCAGGTTGATTGTTCCCTTAAACCAAAAATCGGCCATACATATGTTTGACATGCATGCGAAGGTTATTTTATACTAAATAATCGAGTCATGTAGGACTGTACTCTCAAACAATCATAATATTTTACGCGTAAGCATGTTGTACACTTTAGATTGTTATTCTCGTTAAATCTGTTGGATAAACCGATAAATTCCCGAAATACGATAAAGTTGTAGACTATAGAAACAAATTGCACTGAAAAAGTTACATTCCACTAGAAAACGGCCGGAAAAAAAGAAAGTGCAAAAACAGTCGATTTTGATTTGTGTCAAATTCTTTATTGGTTTGAACATGGCGAATATTTTTATTACTTAATCGAATCAGCTTTGAATGCCATTTAAGAAAAGGCATGATAACGGGGGTCTCTCTCTATTGCAAATTATTGCATTTATTTTCGCTTTAAGTTGTCGCTTTATAATTATATTATGGACAATATTTAGTATATTATCACCTGAAGCCTTCTGATTTTCACTGAAAACATTATGTGAAACTGTGACACATACGTCAGACGGAGAAGCGAACGCTCAGTGTGTTGTTTTTGCCAGGTACCTCCCACTCGCAATACCCCCCCCCCCCCCAAACCTGACGCATGTGAAATGAAGGCAGCGACGTTTTAGGCGACACGAAGTCTCGTTGTCGGCGAGATTACCAGTCGAGCGTTCACAATTGGACCGGATGGACTCAAATCAGGCATATCGAAATACGAACATGTGGCTTCCAGCGGTTAAGCGTTTAACTTCCAGTTAGTTTCGAATTTTGATCGTTCGGTGGCTTTTGAAAATAAACAGAGATCATATCGTGACCCCTCTTCCTCTAAAGTGTTTGAATAACTCTCGAAACCTGAAAAGCGAGAGACGTTCATATAATTTACTGCATTAATCTCGTCGAAATATCTCTGACATCATGGTCGTTTCTCAAAATATTGAAAATATGGATCAGATACTAAGAGCAACATCCGTACCATACATTTTCGATTTATGCCGAAGACGACGTGCATTATGGGATAGGGCTTATTGTCGGACTGTTTACTTTATACCCCAAAATTTAACATGATCATATTGTTTAGATTGATTGTCTGGTTGATAAATAAAACCAATAATTGAGTCGTGTTCTGAGAAAATTGGGCGTAATGCTAAATCCGCACAGGCTAATCAGGGACGACACTTTCCGCTTTTATGACATGTTTCGTTAAAATGAAGTCTGTTCTTAGCAAAAATCCAACTTTGGCGGAAAGTGCCATCCCTGATAAGCCTGTGCGGACTGTACAGGCTAATCTGGGATGACACATTACGCACATGCATTATGTCCAGTTTTGTCAGAACGCGACTCAATTATTCATCTTTGAAAAGCAACGAATTGTTACTGACTGAAAAAAGTTAAGTATTTGTATACGTAGCTAACTTGCTAAATTTTTTCGTCTTATATCTTGCAAATTTCATAACATTTTCATGAACTAAAAGTATCGTGATCCCAATACGAAGAGCACACTCATCAAAACAGAAACGCGGAATTACGTCATATTAATTTAATATAAAATAGTCACACATTATGTCATTTTCATGCGGCAATTTTCTAAAAATACACATCATAACAGATTGTAAATCTAGAAATTGTAACACGATTCTGGGAATAAAACCGGAGACGTAATAAAGCGATTACGAGCGGCTCAAACGTACAATTTATACGCGTTATCAAAACACACAACGAATCTCGAACATCAAAGAAAAATTATCGTCGGGTTTGGCCTGTGAAATGTCGGAATGCCTCCAAAATAACAGTAAACATCTAGTGGGGACCGTACCTTCGATAGTACGTGAATAGATGCATTTGGGATCACGACTTTTCAAGATAAACTATTCAAAGAATTTGTTTGAGTTTCTTATGAAAGTGACGACATTAGGAATTAAGACGGTTTCGATGCGATAGCCCCTCTTTTAACGACAACAAAATGCTAAAAATGTCGATAGCTGTTACAACTCTAAAATCTCCGACCCGATTATTGAGTGTGAAAGGTTTTAATCTTCAATTTTGGGCCCCCCACCCCAGATATTGCGATGTATAAGTGCGACTTGCATTACGCCAATAACCCTTATTATCGAGATGTGAAGAAATAATAGTGCCCTTTCTGTTTACGCTGCAACTTGCGAACATCTGGAACAAATACGTTGAAAAATACATTCAGATTTATAATAAATGCCTTGTAGTGTTGGCATTGTTGTAGTTTTAAAATAAGATTTCATTTGTAATAAATTGAATATTCGTAGAAAATATTCGTAGATAATATATTGATTCTGTGCATTATCATTATACCGATGCACTTTCACCTTAATGAATTAAAGCATAATTTTTTACATACTAGTATTCTAGATTTAGAAATGGAATGTTTGCATTTGAGCAAGTCAGCTAAGTGATATTTACCATATTTTTCCAATACAGGCAAAATACACAATTGTATTTAAAACACTACCAATTTAAAAATCTGTTAATATGTTCATAAACAGAAACCTTTTAAATAAGTAAATGTTGATATTCTTTCTTGTTCTTGTCGATCATTCAGACGGACATGCCGGCTCTCTGTGCAAAGGAAGCCGTGCTCTGCATTGAATATGTATATTAAATATCATTTTTTATTTATTTAATATTCGCAATTACATAATTATATTAAAGGGATCTTTTCACGGTTTGGTCAATTGACAAATAGTCCAATATAGCCATTATATGTATCTTTTGACGATTTGAAAACCTAAAAATCATAAAGCGTTGCAACGCGAAACGATTTAATTATTTGGAGAGTTCTGTTGTTGTCTTTTAAGTATACGAAACTACGAAGATTATATAAGGTATAAAATACTTAAACTGTTTATAGCCAGTGGAATAGCCGAGATTGCTAATGCGTTTTTACTTCAGACTAACTCCAGGACTCCGGGGGTCACTGGTTCGAGCCCTGGTACCGGCTATTTTTTTTCCTTTTTTAAATTTTATTCTTGATTTTTTATTGGAGCTTTTAAGATCCAATGTTTACATTTATCAATATAAAGCATTTAATGACAAATTTCAAAATACGCCAAAATCTGTGAAAAAGGCCACTTTAACACTCGTCAGTACTCGGTTCACATAAATATACAAAAAGTGTTTCAAACTAACAGAAAAAATAGACTCAGTTCTATTTTTAAAACTTTACAAGACATTAATAAACATCCGGTTAATAGTTTAAACAGAAACAGGTCATGATATATTGACATATATGTCACGAGTGGAGTTCTTTAATCGTTTAGGAAATGATAACAAATATCGCGCCGTCTACTAGCATGTACGATATATAAAGAATCCCGATATCCAACACTGAAATGTAAGTCGACGGATCCGAGATAAAAGTCTCATACTTGTGCTTTATTTGACACACCTGACTGATCATCTATTTTCGCGATGCTATGATAAGCCTTGCCGATGTAATCTAGAGTGACGGGCTATTGTTTGTGGGTACAAACACAGAAACTGACGTCGTTTGGCAGCTTTTTGCTAAATTGATATTATTTCCGAAAGCACATTATTTAGTTAATTGTGTCATATAAAAATGTTTGTGGCGAGGTTGGATGATTGATTAAATATTTTCGTTGGAGTGCACAATGGATTGGGTGTTTTACGTATACCAGCATAGACAAATGTAATGCAAAACTACTATACACACATATTTCACAATAGAGAAGCGTGTCGTTGCGACAGTGTTTTTCAACCATAATGATATATTTAAATCCTTCATTAGTCAGTTTCTACGTATTTTAGTAAGTGTGATCCATAATAATGTCGATGTTCATACATTTGTTTTGCATTTCGGACATGTTTTCAATAAGAATCATGATAAGCCCCCGTTTCGGTTGATGTTTCTTGATTCTATCCTTATTTCAAGCGGAACTTTAGTTTTATTGTAGCATTGTATCGCTGTGTATTAAATACATTTATGTGAACATAATTGTGATTTTCATGCATACATTATCAATATTAAACGATTCCCGATGTTTAATGGGTCCACAGTAGTCGAGAACGAGAAACAAACGAGGATATATTTCGTTTTAAAAGGTTTCACTGAACGCTTCAACAGAAATTTACGCCGTAAATCAAACCCAAGACAATTCGGGAAACCCGACCCGCCATACATCCCCACTGAGTAATGAACTGTCACGTGATCTGACGGGTTTAAAGTTAAAGGGACCGAACGCTTGCACCGCTATCTTGTTATAGACTGGTTTATGGCGAAGCTGTGACTATTTTTCATAAGCGTCTGATAACCTTGATATCGTGGAAACATTTAGATAGAATTATCTAAAATACTCGTTTGATGAATGGGCTTTCCGGAAAGTTTTCGAGATTTTGGATTTTACAAATGATTTCATATGGGCTTGTCACGATAATAAGCGTATAATTAATGACCACACAAAAAAGCAGTTATTTCCATTTCGCCAATTAGTTTCGGTAAGGCTAGGCTACAATACAGTATAATTGCATACCCTATTGAATTTTGTCTCTCCTCATTATAAGCATTTTAAGTAAACATAAAACAAAGAGTTGTCGTATTAAAAGTGCGCTTTGTGTTGTTTGTTTGTTTGGATCAATGTGTTAAATAGTGTGTGTTTTTGAATAAAAATGTATATGCCTTGCGTTACAAACGAACCGGTCTACCGGAAACATAAGATAGAAGCCTCTATAAGTTTAAGAAAATGTTAACTTAATACTCATAAAAACATAACTTAATGCTCATAAAAAACTGAAGTGAAAAAGAGCTCCTTGACGCTGAAGTATCTGGAGCCACGAAACAGTCTGTCTCGTCAGGACAGAATATCGCGAGGACGCTTGGCAGGGAATACCGCCGCGCGAACGACGCACGTGTTTGAGCGCCTATACGGCGAGGCAGACGACAGGTATCTCTTGAGAAAGCGGATGAGGGCAGTCTACAGTGAGTGTCAGTCCTACTGTGCCACATAACTCGAGTTGCTCGTTCAATGAAGTTGATATTACCGTTTGTAACAATAAACAATAAGAAATATCTTTAAAAAGATATACGGCGTTGATGTTGTTATGTTTGCGACCAGTAAAAGGCGATGGAATGAAGCGACCATGTATTTTAATGAAGGTAGTGAGTGATAATAAGATAATAAATTTTAATGTATTAACAAATAAAAAATGAAGAACAAGAAGAGGTGAAATTGTATGTTTTATTGTCAATAAGTATTGTAATGACTAGGTTTTCATAATTGAACGAGTAATACATTAGTTTCAGTAGGAAAAGAAATCATATTCGCCACTGAAAAACTATGAACATAATTTTGGAATGAAATAAAAGATAATGTGCTATAATGTGTACAGATGTTAGTAGAATGTAAACATAAAAGACTCAATATTGCAAGCATCATAGTGATATTAATTTTTTGCAGAAAAAACAGAACTTTACATAAAAAATGAACGAAACAAAGTACAAAGATACATATTAACACTAATAAACGCAAATATGGATAATAATAAATCAAAACAGATATATTTCCAACACCTATATATTTCCTTAGTATCGCGGGCTACCGCCCCAAACCTCCGCTTTGTCGATAGTGGTAAACAACTGCGTACCGGTAAAGTGCAATCTAGCCTGTTTTTGTAGTGTTTAGTGTGGCCGCTACGGCATGTAAACAATAGATTCTTTTAATTGTACAGACATGTGATTAATGCTATACTTCTTCGTAAACTAAGGAGAAACGTTTCGATGTAATGTTTAGAGGATGTTTTGTATCATGACAGTTTTTAATTTATTGTAATTTACATGTAATTTACAATATATTCATATTTCATTTTCAGTTCAAATGATATGCATCCAATGTTTAAGTCTGGGAACCAGACTACCAATGTTTACGGTGATTTTTGTATTATTAGCCAATGAACAATTCGGGTTTATTCATTTCGGATCTATCATGATGAAGGTCATCTAAGGTCAAAAGTGAGGTTAAACAGCTACGCCGAAAAATAATCAATATGCATTAGTTTTCAACCCAAGCTCACCTAAACTTTGTATTTTGCTCATATGCCGTAATGAATTAATAATTACTAATTAATAAACAAAAACTAAATAATCAAATTTGAGAATTGTCTGGCAATATTTGATTAAAAAATGTGTATTTTATTTTTCACAAGCATGCTATTTTAGTACAAAAATATGATTGCATATTTCATTATGCGTGGCTTTAGAATCCCTTCCGTACAACTGTCGTATTCTAAACCTTCTCAGTTAATTGTGATCACGTCGGACGTAGTACCCGGTCAGTCTTTGATCCTCGCCCATAACCCTTTTCCCTTTTTATGGACAATTTATTTAAATGAAGTCTCTTCCTAACGCAAATCCAGCCCAGTGTGAACTTGTCTTCTCCGATTTACCTTACCAGTCCAAGATTATGGATGCTAATATCATTACACATATGAATTGGTATCTAGACTAGGATCGCATCACTTACCAGGCCACTGAGCTAAGTTGGTAGAGCGATGTGCAAGTCGATGTTCGCTCGTTCGATTCTTGACCCGATAATAACAATAACTTAAATGGACATTGGTCATAAACCGGTAACCAACGTATATAGGAAATGGGTGATTACATCAACATACCGTTTGATAAGATTGGAATACTTTGGAAAACATACAGAATACAGTCTCGGAACCGCCATGTAGGACAGTGCGATCATTCCGCTGCTACGATGACTTTATGTTCATACTGGCTGCCAAACATTCGGCTATAGGCGCTCGAGCAATGCTCAAGACAATTTATGTTGTTCTAGAGGGAATTCCAGATAAGTTCTATAGCACAAAGCAGTGATTTATCCGCGGCTAAACACTCGTGGAGTCCCATAATGTAAGTGATTTATATCCCCGGTCTAAGATGTGATACACTTAGTCACTTCCACGTTGTTAAAAAAAACTGGTTTGACCTCGTGTTTTTCTTTGATGTCTTACTAGAAAACTGATTACTGAAGTTAAAGAATGAAATATTGGTATATCAGTCACTTTTGAAATTTCGACATACACAACGTTTAAGCTGTGTAATGTGTTAAAAGGAAACGATTTCAAAATGTTAAAAATAAATGATAACGTTAATACGTTTATTTGACCGTGTAAACTAGTAATACTTCCTTTCGAATAGAAATATAATCAATCTGAGCATATTCCACACATATATTTTAGTAAGTCAAAGAGCTTTAATCGTGATTAATCAAAATGCGTGTGGATTGTATCATTTCTCCCCGAAGCATGTGAGTTTGGTTGGTGGTCAATTTACCGGACGATTGGTGTTTCCTTCGGTTTATCAGGCTTATCCGCATAACACACGTCCAAACCAAAGTTCAAAATATGTTCAGTAAAAAACAAAGCGCAGAAAAATCCAGCGTTCCAACTTTCTTCTGTCAAGTAATTGATAAAGTAGGAGAGATGCATCTTCACATAATGCATCATCATCATCATCATCATCATCATCATCATCATCATCATCATCATCATCATCATCATCATCATCATCATCATCATCATTATCATCATCATCATCATCATCATCATCATCATCATCATCATCATCATCATCATCATCATCATTATCATCATCATCATGAGAGGTCAGCACGACCTAACTGATTCATCTTGGGCTTTGGTTCAATGGAAGAGCAGGCAATAGGCTGCCTTGAAGTACACCAATAACTGTCACCGGAAAGTGCTCCACGCGAGGCACTATCTGAAATGATACTATTTTACACGGTTTTTATTTCGACAATGAAAATCTAGAAACATGCTGGCTATTTTCGTGGATCGCTGTTTGGGGTTTTATGCGCTGTTTATCGTGAGAAATCATCAAATATTCCACTTAACACAGACGTATTCCTCTTGTTTCGCTCGTATCTCTTATTTAATGAAGGGAACTATTTTTTGATGCTTCGAGATATCAGATTAAACGCAGCGTCGGTAATGAAGCGCGGTAAGATGTAAATAGTCCGTGCAATCTTGCCCCCGTCCGAGAATTGTACAGCGCTCGTTAGGCGGGGATTAACTGCCCGCCGGGAGCCATGCGATAAATCATGGGTTGAAATTGAAATAATGTATACTGAAGACAATTAAACATCTTCGATACACGAGTAATCCGTTTCTACATCCACTGACACCAACACTATACAAGCATCAGGGCCGGCTTTATAAATTTGTAGAGCGCTGGGCTACAAATCAGAAACATCGCGGATATGATCCCGGGACTGGAGGATTGAATAAGAATTCCTTCCTACGACCATTCTTTCCGTATCTCTATTTGAAGAAGGTCAGTGGTCACTTAATTAATTAAGGATGTTCACTTACCAATGTTAAACCAGCTATCCTACGAAATATGTGAGTGGATAAACTGACCGACGTGATATAACTGAAATACTTTTGAAAACGGCGATAAACAAAACAACACCGAACTCACCATCATCTCCAATGTTATTTCATTGACGGATATGAAAATATCGAAATGTTTCCTAAAAATCTGGAATGTACACTTCTCCTCACAATTGGGAAGAACTTGTTCATTAAACGTCAGTAACAAAACTTAAATACTGTAAATACATCACCAAAGCCAATGCAAACAACAATCAACAATTTCGCCTTTATCCACAAAATGTTAATTTTGAATTCAACACCACATACCCACTTAATCCCACCACGATCACAACAACGACAGACATAAGAGCCCCATTTTGTTTAATATCATAGCTACTTATGTTTGGACACAATCACTGAAACTACTACTACCGCCACAACATCACGTTATAAACATCAGCTACAACAACAACAGCAACAGCACCCCCTACATCACTAAACTGCACGTCCAACATCTTCTCTCAGTCCATATTATTCTCAATATCTTCTCTCCAAATACTGGTCCTACCGAAACAATTGCCTCGAAGGTTTATTTAAAAGACTTGGGCATTAGAGTAAAAATGAAACAAATTGTTATATACGATTTTATAATTTATACGACTAGTTCTTCGATGATTACAAACTTACACTGTTGATTGTTATGGCTTATTAGAAGTCGCCTCGTATACTCATTGACATCGGGGTTAATATCCATTGCGTCTACTCGTTTTAATCTCAACTGGTTTATTTACTTAATATTTCGTCCCGACGTTTATTGCATTAAACGATGCTATTTTTCTCGCGTAAGTTGAAAAGGCGCGTACTTTGTTCGAATAAAAACTGTCAAAGAGAGAGTAGTGCGCCTGTCGCCTTACATTTACCTAGTCTATACAGTAACACTTTAAATTGAGACTTGCAGTTTTGGTGTCGGTGTTTGTACTTCGAGCATATCGCTACAGACGTTTCTATTAGGCCCCATCAAAGTACATTATGCTTGAATTCTCGTCGAGTTTGAGTCCAGCGTCTAAACGAGTTGGATGGTGCGCGTTGAAGTCAATTAATTTCACGCACGTTATTGTGCTCACGAAGTCGTTGTTTACCATAGTAGACGGTGATCTCGTGCATATAATGGCATTCCGTTTTAGGAATGTAATTGATCAGTAATTATTTGATGTTTGTCTTAGTGGCTTGTTTTAGTCCCAAATATTGTCCTGAACGAATCGTAATTTACACTTAGCATATCGGCCAGTTTGATACTCATAATTTTCATAATGTGTCAGTGGACTGAAACAATATACCTTGAAGTGTTTTACGATTGCAATTTAATTTTCGTTGATCTCTAGAAGATTTATTTTCATAAACACTATCAATTTGATTTTATTCAATGCTTATAAATAATAGGTCTAACATAATTTATGTGTATGTAAGATTATTCTGTTTATAATTTCAATGTTAACTGTGTTGATCGCTGAGGAAGAGTAAGATATTTTACTATGTATACATATTATTAGTATGCTTGCGCTTTTTGTTAACTATTGTAAACTTTTGTCTGATTGTTCAGCTCGTGTATTTGGAGGAAATAAAGTTATATAGTATTAAAGGGATCTTTTCACGGTTTGGTAAATTGACCAAATTGAAAAAAGTTGTTTCAGATTCGCAAATTTTCGTTTTAGTTATGATATTTGTGAGGAAACAGTATTACTGAACATTTACCATAGTCTAATATAGCCATTATAATTATGTATCTTTTGACGATTTGAAGACCTAAAAATTATAAAGCGTTGCAACGCGAAACGATTGAATAATTTGGAGAGTTCTGTTGTTGTCGTTTAAATTTACGAAACGACGAAGATTGCTTATATTATGTATAAAATACTTAACCTGTGTATACTCGGCTGAATAGCCGAGAGAGCTAAAGCTTCTTACTTCAGACTAACTCCAGGACTCCGGGGGTCACTGGTTCGAGCCCTGGTACCGGCTACTTTTTTTCTCTCTTTTAATTTTATTCTTGATTTTTTACTGGAGCTTTTAAGATCCAATGTATACATCTATCAATATAAAGCATATTATGACAAACTTCAAAATGTGCCAAAATCTGTGAAAAGGCCCCTTTAATTTAAAATTAAATTGTGGCTGCTGCGAATACACTTGTTTATGCTGTGATTTCTTTCTCGAATGCATCGGGATTCACGGTTTGAAGCTATCAAACTATAGATCACTTTCCAACTGGACGGTTGCTAGATGGCGCTTTTTTATTTTTCCGTGATTTATCGCAAGGAAATGTGAACCTTAAATGCGCATGTTAATATATATACACAAAATGAAAGTTTTCAAGAAATGTGTCACCGATTGCACAGTAATATTCGTATTTAAACACGTGACCTAACTAACTGAAGTATCTAACTAAATAGTTAGATACATTTAAAATAGAAAATACACCTTTTAAAATAAATAATCAACAATCAAAATATGTTGAAATCATTTTTTATTTTATGAAGCGTTTATAATAGTTTAAACAATCTGAATTACACAGTGGTAATGCCTTATACTTCGCCTCCCTTAAACATTGCTTCGACAAAAACAAAAATCAATCAATTTTCCCTTGATATTGACTTCAAATGTACGAAGGTCTCTAACAAACCCATTAAACTGCATAGTAGACACAATTCGAGTCGAGATTAACATAATTATTTTACCATTTCGTTATGGGTTTTTTTGTTGTGACATTATCGATTAAATTAAAAAAATGTCTTATTACGTTATAAATGAATAACATTTTATAGCATCAACTGAAAATATGTTGTTGCGTTGTTGTCTTAAGTTAAGGATTATGTCAACTAGCATATTTGATGCAAAATCACATGCTATAATGATATTGAATCCAGAATAATTTATGTGAAGTTTAATTTGAAGTTTGATCAGCAGTTTTTTTTCGTTAAGTTAAAAAAAGAACACCTAAGTGGCCGAAAGTACGTAAATGACCAGTATGTAAGTTTTGAATGTACTGTCCACGCATTAGTTCAATGGTTTAAGTCAGTAAGATGTTGTTTCCAGCGGAAGCAGCATTTGTACGTGGTTTGTGGCTCTTCGTGGTTTATGGAATCAATACGGGCATTTAAACGTTTATTTCGCAATCTCTTATCAACGCGCAACATGCAGGCCAGGGCATGGTTGAACACAGTCAGTCATTTATCTCAGTTTTAGTATCTGCTATTATGTAATATCTGGGGCGTAGCTTAAAAAAAATAATATTTGGACACATTCGCACAATTTGTAAAGCCCACTATTAACTTTTGATAGTCTGTATTTTAATTAAGGCGACTTCTTTCGCCGCACCCGGATTGGTATATGAAATGCCGATCCTACTAAGCTATTTTATAGTGCATTTACTAGCGTGTGGAATATAACAATTTAGTTGTGCACGTAATTTTTACGCACGCGATGTAAAACAAACTGATGGTAATCAAATGACTAAATGGCGTTTCGCGACAAATTTTATTTACAAATTCAGGTCAATCCGGTCGAATAGTACGTGACCTCTAACAGTATGCTAGAATAGTACGTGTCCTCTAACAGTATGCTAGAATAGTACGTGTCCTCTAACAGTATGCTTCGCTACATCTATAAATTCTATGCAGTAGCCACATTCGACGGGGACTCGGGATTCGCAAAATTATCCACGCGATGGATAGACACATCTTAAATCATGTTTTGATGTTTACTGTTGCATTAATTATTGTTATTGTACAATTTAGGCCATTTGTGATTTCACTTAAATAATATAATTGGCCAAGAAATATCTCATGATGATGATTCTGGAGTTTCATAAGTTCTATATATTACATATTAGATGCACGTTGAAATAAATAGGACCCCTTGTTGTTCAACTGTGTCTTCTAAGTTCTAAGGATGATGACGATTGTGCTCGACTTACCCGATGCTTTCAATGTATGTCCAACACGCACAAGAAACAAATATTGTTCTCTACGACCCGCAGTCGTATTAAAACACGATGTAACACATAGAAAACCAATAAAATAAGTACACCGAATTTGAAACAAAAACTTTTTAGATCAGACTTGTTTTTATTAAAAGTTTAATACTATAAACGACATTAACACAACTGGTTGTTAACTGCGCCAATAAATGTTTTACAAATATGCGTTCTGTTTTTGTTTATAATATGTAAAATGTGATCATACTGTTTGCATATTGAATATTTAAAATGTTCAAGTATTGTAAGCTACGGTCCAGAACTCAGGATGCTTCGCTATAAAACAGATCTACGCCAGTCGTAAACTCAAAGGATTTTCATGGGTTTGAAGAAAATTTGTGTACAGACCGTTAAATTAAAAACAACAATGAATTTAATTTCAGGGGCGAAATCGAGTCGCCATTGAGAGTGCTGCATGTTCTGACATTTCTTTAATGTTGCCGCCATGGGATTGCGCGAAAATTGGTTGGCTCGAAAAGGTTAATCGAGAAGTTCTTGCACGTTGTGATTAAATGGCAACAGCAACAGCATAAAACATTACATGTTCAGCATGGGAAACTGCGAACGGCGAAATACAAGTTTTTGTTCTGTACCCACAAGCTTCAAATGGGAACACAGTTAAAACGTTTTGACCTTCCTTTTAATATTATTGATTGTTAAATATATGGATCGCGTTTTAAATTTTACAGTGTGTCTATTATGCCGTTTTCACTAAAAACACATTAAAAAACATTCCCACTGTTTTTTTACAAGACAAAACATTCTAATCGAGAACATGAATAATCGTCATAAGTCGCATATGCTTTTATCCTTCAAGTTACAACGATATATAAGTTGTGGTGTCGTCTTGGATACTCTGCATGAAGCAAAATTCAGCATAGAAACAGCTTTCTATTCTCGGGGCCATGGTTAGCATCAGACGGCTAATTTAGCCGCTGTGTTGAAAACTTAATGAGGCTTGCTGTCAAAATATTGGCTCTGTTTATTTGTAGAAACACTTGCTCAAGTGCGTACGTTGTTATCGGGACCCTAGTGCTCTCCCCTTTCAAAGGCTGCTTGCGATAATGACGCTCTGTATCGGCCATTAATTCGAAACTGCAATCAGTAAAATATGATGTAAACTTTTTTGTTGTTTTATTGTTGTTTGTCGTTCTGTATAAATGTATATTATTAACAAAAAACGCAGGACTACAATTAAATTATTGGATGTAAGTGGGTTAGATATATTAATTGTAAAATTGACTATTTAAATTTTCAAACGCAATACTAGTAGTTATCTTTATACTTTATTAATCAATATAGGAATGTGAACTTAAAATCAAAGCTTACATCTAAGGATCAAATACTTTATCAATGAACAACACTCTCCACGTATATACGGGCCTTGCTATGTGAAAAGCTGGTTAAATGCATGTGCGTAAAGTGTCGTCCCATATTAGCCTGTGCAGTCCGCACAGGCTAATCAGTGACGACACTTTCCGCCTTAACTTGATTTTTGCTCAGAAGAGACTTTCTGTTAACGAAAAATATCATACAAGCGGTAAGTGTCGTCCCTGAATAATGCATGTGCGTAAGATGTCCCAGATTCACAGAGCGCGGTCCATATATATATATTCATTTCTTGCGTTGTTTACATGCAATTTGATTTTCATGGATTCGTTTTTGAAAGTGTTTTTTTTTTTCGAATCGCAATTGCGCAGTTCTTACGCAATTGCAGCAAAACGAACATGATAATAAAATACACCCAGGCTATTTGAAAGTTGATGCTTACAGGATCGTAAAGTGTGGGTATTCTTAGAAAGTAAACATCATAATGTACACGTTTGCAAAATAAGCGTCGACACAAACATTTAAACAGATAACGATAGTTTGTCTATCAGAATTCCACGCGCAACCCGTCTGCCGACTTGCTTGCGATTTCACTCATTTGGAAACTCAGTTGTAAAATAATCTTAATTAATCGGGTACCTATCAGTTTTTCGAACGGCTCAACTGTCAAATACTGAGCATTTTCCAACCTTCTTCACGTTTAATTGCCTATCTGAGAGATATGATTGAATGTGTAAGTACGAGCGTTATCAATTTGATTAATTCGTTATCTTTCGAAATTTCTTACGTTCCCTTAAAACGTACAAGAAAACGTGGTCGAGGCAGATAATTACGTTACGGGGTATACGGGTCACGTCAAAAGCGACGTGAATTCGTCATATCGCAACACGCGGCGTGCTTGTTTTCGCTCGTGGAGATAATAACTTGGAATTGGGTACACGAATCGAGATACCGAATTAAAGGTTGACAATGCGTGTGGTACGATAATTAAGAAATTGGTTGCCGAATTAAACAAATCCGGACATAAATATCTTAGCTAAAAATAATTTCGATTTTTGTCTAACGCTATCACAAAATAAACAGCATGAGCTACGCCAGCAGGAAATAATTACTATAACAACAAGATGTCCTATATGTAATTAATGGTACATTTACGCTGACCGGAAGTCCCAATACCAATATTACACTGACACTGAGCAATAAGAAAACACCCCATTTCATTTAATTGTAGTATTGTGATTTCATGTCTTACATAGTTTAGTTAGGTTTCTATGATTGAAATTGCAAAGTCTATGCCGTCAAAGTCTAGCGTGTTACTTCTAAGGTAAAAACAGAATTACGACGTTAAGGTTTATGTAAAAATGCTGTTTCTTTTCAACATTGTATGGACTTATTTTTCCACCCATGTATGGTGATGCATTTTAAAGTAACTAGATTGTGATGGAAACGGACATGAAATATTGAAAACTAAATTATTATAGATCACATAGAAAATGTTAACTGGCGCGCTACACTCGCTACACTTTGACACAGCACAAAGCACTCAATTAAGCACATTAAAGCGATCTTTTCACGGTTTGGTAAATTGACAAAATTGAAAAAAGTTGTTTCAGATCCGCAAATAATCGTTTTAGTTATGATATTTGTGAGGAAACATTATTACTGAACATTTACCATAGTCCAATATAGCCATTATATGCATCTTTTGACGATTTAAAAACCTAAAAATTATAAAGCGTTGCAACGCGAAACGATTGAATAATTTGGAGAGTTCTTTTGTTGTCGTTTAAATTTACGAAACTACGAAGATTGCTTATATAAAGTATAAAATACTTAAATTATGTATAACCGGCGGAATAGCCGAGAGGGCTAATGCGTTTTTACTTCAGAATAACTCCAGGACTCCGGGGGTCACTGGTTCGAGCACTGGTACCGGCTACTTTTTTTTCCTATTTTAAATTTTATTCTTGATTTTTTTACTGGAGCTTTTAAGATCCAATGTTTATATTTATCAATATAAAGCATTTAATGACAAACTTTAAAGCACACATTACACGCATCAAAGGCAATAGCCTGGTGCCCGGTCTGGCACAAAGCAAATACTGTTTGATGCGATGTGTTATTTGCAGTCAATCATTTGACAAAAAGCCGTTCAACGGTAAATAACAAAGCCATTGTTAGCTAATATATGGCTAATATATGGTATACAACGAATCTTAGGTGAAATGGGTGGTCGGTTCTGCTTAAATCGAGGAGTCCGCAAGTGAAGTGTATCCGGACATAACAATTTCATTTGTATTTCGGACAGATCCTTGTTTGTTAATTTGCTTTGTATTGAAGGACTCTGGGTACCTTTACTGTAACAGACAGTATAAGTGGAACAAATGGTATAAATTGATGTTTCAAACGAATATGAGAAAGTCATGTTATATTTAATTCAGTTTGATATGCTTTGATACTTTAATGTACCAATAGTAAATGCATTAACAAACTTGTGTTATATTAAGATAATACATTTTCTTCGTATCCAGCGGGCCAATGTAAGTTATTATCAAAATATAAAATTTAATCTTAATAACTGGAAAAGACGCCGATATGTCAAATCTATGGGTATTTGTGAAAGCATTATAAATAAAAAAAGTTATTGTTTTTTAAGTAATCAGGATACCAGTTTTCTGTTTTCATAATAATTATTAATGAACCATTTTTTGTTGAAATACATGCAAATATATATTTCTACCTTGGTGTTTTAAAACTCAATAAAGGCTTAGGAACAACAAAACAACGAACAATAAGATCACTAGTCTCTGTCACTTATGAAAATATGCTCATATAATTTTCGTACTACTACTTAATGGCCGCCACGTAACCGATATACGTGTATTTCATTTTTAGACAGAAAGTGCACACATCAAGTACGAGAATCAAACCATACATTTTGTATAATCTAGTTAAGACTGTGTATGTGCGTTAAGTGTCATCCCAGATTAGCCTGTGCAGTCCGCACAGGCTAATCAGGTACGACACTTTCCGCCCAACTTGGATTTTTGCTAAGAAAAGACTAGAGTTTCGAAAATTGCTGATTTTATATGAATATGAAACAATGAAGTTAAGATTTGAAATTGTATTTTTTAATACAATCCTTTATATTAATAAGGGCTGAATTCTCAGGATATGTAACAAATACGCCATTCCTAAATCTGCATACTAAAGCGGAGCTATATTTAATACATTTACTGTTTACATTTGAGATGTAACGATTTGTAAATAAATATCAGTTAATTGCACCATTACGAGGTCTATTTTATCCTTGTAATAATCGATTTTTATATTCATATATTTTAAGTTATCTATTTGTTTAACACAAGACAGTGCAAAAATTGTCTTCTTTTTCTTTTCTTTTGATCACACAGAGAACACATTATTTTATACAGTTGAACTTTTTTATTATTATGATGGCTGTAATAATTATCAAAAGATTAAGGCCCACTATAACCTCCGAATTCTCTTGGTTAATTACCCCAGCTCGGACATTGGCCAGTGGTCAGTTATCGGCATTATTACAGCGCAATCTAGCTGACCCTTTCATAATGTCCGGCCCCCGACGACTGACGAACCACACAAGCCCACTGCTTATCAGCCTCCCGTCAGCAGCAGCAATATTGCCAGCCATAAATCTCCCGTCTAATGAGATGACAGTTTTGGCCAGTATTCTCTAACAAATTCTCACACTTGAGTATAAGAGTAAGGAATATTCTTACAACTGCAACGTTACAAATAGTATTTATTGTTGAGTCTAACGTGACATTTAAAGGGAGAATGCACGATTTTGTCAAATATTTATGAATTTATATTAAATGTGTAAAACACTTAGTATACATATATTTCAATATAAATTAAAATAAAAGTTAAGAAGAACATGAGTCGAAAATGCGAAATAAGCCAGATATTTAAGTCTGAAATCGAAATGTCTGTACAGTCGAATTCGCCAGCATGTATATCATGCATGTACGATGTGAAACTAAATTTAGTTTTAGTGCAGATTCGTTCATACGACACAAAGACACAATTTTGTTTCCTAACAAATACGAGTAAAAGTGTCGGCATCGGCTTCAACTAGCCATTTAAGACATTTATTGAAGTAAACAATATTTGATTTCTAGTAACATATAGATTGTTAATTTATGTTATTTGGCATTCCTAGACCATATTCATATTGCGGTTTAAGATTGCAAGAATTACTTGTTGACATAGAAATCGTGCATAATCCATTTAAAACTTCAAACTTCGTCATTGTTCATATAGACCAGTATGACATACGCACTGTTATAAGTCTGCATCTGTATCACTTTAGATACGTTTTTGGACGCATTGTAGTCCCTTAGAAAGTAACATTTAATTAAATTCCTTTCTTCTTGCATTCAAGTTTTAAAGGCGTCATCCCTTGTTACTGAAGAGCAGCAAACAGCATTAAATCTGAACAGACTGCGTGTTACTCGCAGGCTGTTCTGGTTTCATGCTGGTTGCAAAAGCCATTTTCACTTTACTTCTTATGGGGGGAAAGGATTAAGTCGTGGTCCATGATATGTACATGATATGTACATATCCAACCAATGCATGTTCAATAATCAATTGGGGTTTTAGTAATATGGCATAGATTTCTCTACTATTGGAATGTTATAGTAATGTCTACACCCGTTTCAAGCTGGTATAAGAGTGTATTATAATAATCGACATAGTGGAAGTTTACAACAACAAGAACATATAGATGCAAAGAACAATGTAAGGAACTAAACTGCATATTGATACCTTAACTGTTGCCGTTGTTTTGTCAAAGGCGTTTTTAAGTACACATGTTGGTGTTTTGATAGTGCGTCGTATTCAATGGTTAATTTGAGCCTTGTTCTGAGAAAACTGGGCTTAATGCATGTGCGCACAGGTTCGTCCAAGACTAGCCTGTGCAGTCCGCATAGGCTAATCAGGGACGACACTTTCCGCCTAAACTTTATTTTCTGTAAAGAGAGATTTTCTTGAAACTAAAAATACCATACAAGAGGAAAGTGCCGTCCCTGATAAGCCTGTGCAGACTGCACAGGCTAATCTTGGACGACACTTTACGCACATGCATTAAGCCCAGTTTTCTCAAAACGCGTCTCATTTAGTCAGACGGCCTTCGCTCCGAGTGGGATACAAGTACTAACTACACTTACGTATCGTATTATTCAACGACACACGCCAAAAGGTTTAAATACACGATTTATTATTTTAAACGATTGACATTGTAATGTAAAGTATGGGATCATTTTTATTACACAGATTCCCCTGAAAACGGCAGGAAATTTAAGTACGTCTATCCCCCTGTGTTCATCGAAACTTTGCCGTACTATGAAGACCACTTGACAGACTGACGGTGTTCCGCACGCTGCAAAGTCCCAGCCATGACGATGTAAGTTTTAAAGGAAGGTTGTAAAACTCGACAACACTGGAATATAACACAAATATGGCAAGCATCGCGTAACAATAAGTAAGTAAGTTGGAGGAGGGGTGGAAAATGTAGAATTGTGTTAACCAGCGACTTACTCGGATATGCGACCAGCTCGAGAAAGATCGATTATGCACGAGGGCAATTGTTTTAAATAGTGGACGAGTCTTAGTATAAATGTAGACTGGGTTGAACGCGCAATGTCATAGGGGTTTTGGTTTCGGCGTTCCCTAATGAAAATAGCCTTTGCGTTGAATAAGATTAATAACTGACAATAGTCATAGTTTAATCATTGGGAAGCGTATAATTATTCTAGAAACTATAAAATGATTTTAAGAGGTTTCGGGGTTGAATGCATACCAAGCTGGGTTGTGTGAGACAAATACCAAACCCAGCTTATCAGAGGCATTGCATATGACTGAAACACTATTTGTATGTGGCGAAGCATACTTAATAAAAGCACATTAACATTTACAAAGCTGATGCAAAAATAACAGCTGAACTAAGACATCACACAAGAGCAAAATTACAACATCATCATCATCATCATCATCATCATCATCATCATCATCATCATCATCATCATCATCATCATCATCATCATCATCATCATCATCATCATCATCATCATCATCATCATCATCATCATCACCATCATCATCACCATCATCATCATCATCATCATCATCATCATCATCATCATCATCATCATCATCATCATCATCATCATCATCATCATCATCATCATCATCATCATCATCATCATCATCATCATCGTCACAGTTTTATTTCATTTTGAAAATCTTAAAGGGACCTTTGCATGTTTTGATAAATTAGCACAAAACAACATGTTTCAGGTTTGCAAATGTTCGTAGTACTAAGTATTTATGCTTTTAACAAGGAGACAGTAATACTGGGCATTAACCATGCTCTAAAATATCTATTATATCCATTATAATAATATGCATCTTTTGACGATTTCAAAACCTGAAAATTATAAAGCGTTACAATCGCGAAACAATAATTTGGAAAGTTCTGTTGTTATTGTTATATTGTGTTCCATTACGAGTACTGATTTTATTATGTATAATTACCGTTAATCTATGTTAGCACGGATTGTCGAGTGGTTTCAGCGATAGTTTTTCATTCCAAGGGTGGATTACTTTTTTTTTCTTTTTCTTGTTCTGGATCTCATTAGTTCCGATGTTTACATGTATCAACTTTAAAATATGCCAAAATCTGTGAAATGTTCCCTTTAATAATATTTTTACGATGGCATTCACGAATATAGATTTTAGTAAATGATTATATCAAACACGTTAAGGTAGGCACAGATATGAGTGTCATACATGAGGATTGCTTTACACAAACTAAACATGATTGTAAATATAATTGTACTATTTTCCTTACTATTGTTGGCCGCATTTTGTATAATAGTGATTAAATGCTATCATCTAAGACAGACGTATTGCGAAGACAATTAGTTTTCGAATACACAGGAAATTATAGTTAATCGGATAATGTCATCATTTGTATACACATGTTCGACGTTGGCTTTAAAGCGGAATGTGTTTCTAAATTTAAAATGGCCGTTTGACTTGTATGTAAATTGACAAAATTAAAAAAAGTTTCAGATTCTCAAATTTTCGTTGTAGTTCTAATATTTGTGAGGAAAAAGTCATACTCAATATTTACCCTGCTCTTAAAGTGATCTTTTCACGTTTTGGTAAATTGACAAAATTGAAAAAACTTGTTTCAGATTCGCAAATTTTCGTTTCATTTATTTTATTTGTGAGGATACTGTAATACTGAACATTTACCGTGGTTTAATATAGCGATTATATGCATCTTTTGACGATTTAAAAACCTGAAAATTTTAAAGCGTTGCAACGCGAAACGATTGAATAATTTGGAGATTTCTGTTGTTGTTTAATTTTGTGAAACTTCGAAGATTGTACATATATTATAAAATACGTCTCTCATAAATACTTGGCAGGATGGCCGAGCGGTCTAATTGGTTTTTACTCCAGGACTCCAGGGGTCACTGGTTCGAGCCCTGTTGCGGGCTACTTTTTTCCCTTTTTTCAATTTTATTCTTTATTTTTTACTTGAGCGTTTTAGATCCAATTTTTACATTTATCAATATAATGCATTTAATGACAAACTCCAAAACATGCAAAACTCTGTGAAAAGGCCCCTTTAAATATGCATTATATGCATCATTTGACGATTTAAAAACCTGAAAATTATAAAGCGTTGAAACGCGAAACGATTGCATAATTTGGTGAGGTCTGTTGTTGTCGTTATATTTTGTGATACTACGAGGATTGCCTATATAAAGTATAAAATACATTGCTCATTGTATGAGTACGGATGGCCGAGTGGTCTAAGCGATAGACGTTTACTCCAAGGGTCAGTGGTTCAAGTCCAGTTGAGGGTTACTGTTTTTGCTTTCTTTAATTTTATTCTTGTTTTTTTACTGGAGCTTTTTAGGTCCAATGTTTACATTTATTAATATAAAACATTTAATAACAAACTTCTAAACATGCCAAAATCTGTGAAAAGGCCCCTTTAAGCTGCGTGTTGATTTGTTGCGCAAAGAGTCTTGATCATTTAGCTGTGTGTGGCCTTACATTAAGATTTTCATTAGATGCCTTAAATTGACACTTAATTATGATATCAATTTAAAATTATAATCACTCATGCATTATCAATTTAAAATTATAATCACCCATGTATTATTAGTGTGTTAATGTGTCTTACTGGATATCTACGTTCCCTGATGTACACTATTATTTCATAATCTGAATCAGTGACTGAATATTCGATAATTATGATTTCACTTAAACATAATCACGGTGATAAGGCGATTACCACAACTATTCCGCTCACCGTCAAAATTATATACTTCTGACAAGAGCACCGTATCATTCTGACGAAAAGAAACATGGCGGACGAAGAAATATCCGGTAAGTGGGTGACAAAATGTTTTATTAAAAGACACTGTATACTTATTGCCACTTGCGAAATACCCAACCGAATTTCTGAACCATTATGTCGTCTATTTAAAAGTTTACCAGTCGTGAAATATTTAGCATGACTTTGAAATAGTGTTTACAAAAAGTCGTGTTGCGCTCGACACCATTCGTACTTGTTAGAAAAATGTAATAATCAGATGATTGTCGTAATAATCAGATGATTCTCGATGTGTCAGACCTGATGTGACAGACTTAAATAATTGTATATATAAAAAGAACATGCCATACGTACCTGTTTGTTTCAATATCTGTTAAAGGCCTATTTTTTTGGTGAAAACATGCATCACTTACATAAATATCGATGCACCGCGCAACACTGATTATAAACACCGTATTTATATTCCGTGTAACTGAAATTCGTGGCACCGCTAATTTCTGCACATGGTTTTAAATGATAAGCTAGAACGAACCATCTTGAGCTAAATTTATTTACGATAATCTTCCATTTATCAAAGTTACATGTCCCAGAATTGATCTTGAAAATGATGGCATGCTTACACCAAAAAAGGTTCACCGGGATCGATTGTCTTGCTTTCCAGTACGTGGAGGGCACATGTTTAAGTCTCATGTTTCAATGTTTTCTATATTGTTGTGGTAAAATACAATCATTATTGATAATTATTATTTATTGATTTCAGATTCATAATCTGTTAAAAGATGTCCAGCTACGATTATGGAAAGGTATAAGCAAATGTTGGTGTAAAACTAACCGAAGGAAATAATAAATTTAGTTATGTTTAGAGTGTACAGTGTGATGTTGCATTGGTTACATTTACTGAAATATGAATTTTGTGTTTGTGGCAAAACCAAAGATATATACCAAAGATGCTCTCGATTACTTATATCAGAAACAAAGGGGTAACAATTAAAAAAACAACGTTTTTGAGACTGTCTATAAAAGCTTGTGAGTGCATGTCTCCACAGATAAGACATTGCAGCGCGGTCCGTTTTAACGAGATGTGAAGGGTTCGAATCATATAGTTATTTCCGTCAAGTATTAAAAAAACAATTGAAAACCAAATATTTTCAAAGTACATTGTAATATTGCTTTGAAACCGTTTGTACACTTGTTTACCATCGTGATTCAAATTATGAAGCCTTTGACATAGTTATAATATTTTGCTTTATATTTGTTAACAACTATGACCCCAAACATACCACCTTTTTTCTAATTAGAATAGCTTTATCATACTGTCTTTCGACAGCTCTTGTGGCATAATACAAACTTTTGGTGCTATTTTTTCAGATCTTGCTGGTTTTTGCGATGAGTGGCTTAGATAGTGATGAATTGATGCCTGATGATATAGTTTTATATCAGAATAAAGCGGTGCCAAACAATCATACAGATGCGGTGCTTTTACGGACATTGTTGAGCGGTGTCCATATTTCTATAATGTCAGTGTTGAGCGGTGCATACTTGCTTACACGTGTAAAAGTAAAAATCACAGTTATATTCAATAAAGCATGCCATAATGTGTTGTAAATTGATTCTTCTGCTATAAAATACCGTTTAACAAAAAAAAATCATTCATTTAAAATGTTTAAAATCTGCAAAAATACGATTTTTCCGTCATGAAAGTCACTTCTTTCACGACATGCTCAAATTGTTTTCACTATTTTGAAGTTAATAGCGACTCAATTTTGATGCGGTAAACGGCAATAAGATGTAAAGTATATACTTCGTTCGATGGAATATCTTTTCATTATCAACTTACCTTCTTTTCTTGTTTTTTCTTTCATTTCTGGACTCGCCAAAAAGTTTGAAGCCATGTTTTTGACAGAAGGATACGGTGCTCTTGTCAGAAGTATAAAATTGTGGTATTCACCCTATCATCGTGATAATGTAGTAAATATTTACAACCGACATTGAAATTGATGGCATATATGCGAAGAGACACACGTGAGTTTAAATACAGGCGACCATAAAAGCGGAAAGTGTCGTCCCTGATTAGCCTGTGCGGACTGCACAGGATAATCTGGGACGACACTTTACGCACATGCATTATGCTCAGTTTTCTCAGAACACGACTCATACAATTGAGTCACTGCACAAACAATATTACGACTTAACATTAATGCAATTCACGCTATGCTTTTGAATAATGCTATCGAATAATTGAAGGTACACACATTAACATATACAAATTATATGAAATTAGTACTCGCAGGATATATTCAAAAGACGTATTGCGTTTTTAATACAATGCATGCGCAACAAAATATAAATATTCAACTCAATACTGCATCACACTTACAGTACATGTATATGCTGATAAAAATAAAACCATATTCATATGTTGTCAGCATAAATAAGTTAACTAAGTGAGGCCGTTAACTTATCGTTACCCAATACATATGCTTTTATTTAGATTATACCAACACCTTGAACACAGTAAACGAAGTAACTGCATTCTTATACTTACACTTATACGCGTTATTAATGCGAACTTAATTATAATGATGTACCTTTACACCGCAATATATATGAATATATCTTCAAGAACATTCACAATAGTGTATCAATGACGACTTGTTACAATAACGAATAATATCTATTATAGCGTCCCACTCGTTCATAAATAATCAGCGAATAAATTTAGATTCATTAATACAAACCTAAGATCCAAAATAACAGAACATACCATAACGTAATTGCAATCGATACTACGCTGAATGCAACACGCTAACAAACACGATGCACATAAACAGTTTAATGTCGATTACGTTATTTGAACTTGTAATTAAACTTGTATTAATAAGATATAGTGTTTGTTTCAAAAAGCTAGACAGAAACGGTATGTTTGTCATTATTTGGAAAGGTCGCCTTACATTATTCGCAATTTAGTGCACAATTTCCTGGAACTTTCAAAAACTGTATTTACAACATTTATCTCCGCACACATTTAATAGAGCAAAACCAGCACATGCTTTTCTTTAAAAATGCGAACTGTCGTCTAAGGATATTATAAATAATAAAGTAACAACTGTCTGATGCTCAATTTTTGAATTTCAATTATGTAAATTTGAAGTAAACCAATGATCAAAACGCATTATTATGAGAACCGCTTTAAAACAAAAGTGATGAGCAAAACATAACCGTTTATGAAAGAGAGAGAACTCTGTATTGTATCGTTATAGGAATATTTACTAGTTAGCTTCCTTGCAATCCACTTTTGTGTCTTGAGTGGTTACGTTAACATGAATAATGGTTTCAGATAACCCAGTTGTTATCATGTTTGTATTCTTACACCGACAAAGACGTTTGTTTAAATTAAAAAGGGTTATTTTTAAGCTAGATAATTACTGTAACTTATTGAACGTAGATTTGGCAGCCCTATAAAGTGATAAGCCGACATTTCACTACAGTCGTAATAGTGGTTCATCGATGAGTCACAGAAGTTTTACGTTATCTTAAGTTAAGTTCATTGATCCCAACCGTACCAAAACAAGAGGGAAATAATGTATCACTTTGATGGAGTTTATGCAACCATAAAAACTGCAAAACAAATCCAATTTAATCCAAATTGACGTATGTGACTACTAGCATAGCAGAACACATAATAATATCGTAATTAATATGTAAATAACTGATTAAAAAAAACTACACAAACATTTCTCTATAATTTTCTTAATGTAATGTTTTTATGTTATGGCTTATATAGATATACGTTGACAACTCAATGACCTTTCTTGGTATGCATGTCATATATTTATTTTCTTTTGTTAATACAAAACAGGTTAATTGTTAAGTACAGTTTATCTTGGTAATTAAAATAATACACATACTATGTTTTTTATTAAATTTTTATTTTTTCGATATTTCACCTTTAAACTTAAACGAAAAATAGCAGCCATGAAGGATTATCTCCAGTCCCATGTGAATTCCATATTAGTGTTATTTCACAAGTGAACGTTGATACGTTAAATATGATACATGTATAATCTTGTATCCAGCGTTGTTTTGTTACCTGGGCGACAGTATGGGGTGGCAAGCTTCCTCATTTCGTTTGAACGTACAGTGAGTCAGCAATCTGGGCAAAAACTGTATATTTATCACAAAATGTTTGGTACATTTTACTGAAACAGTTTCCTGTTTGCTATTGCTTGTAAACCAACACTATTTGATGATGCTGATTATGCTGATTTGTCGCATGTTAATGTTGTTGTTGGTGGTGGTTATGGTGGTGATGATGATGATGATGACGATGACGACGAAGACGACGAAGACGACGCAGACGACGACGACGACAACATCGCTGCCTTTATGATGATGACGACGATGATGATGCTCATGCTGCTGATGATGATGATTGCCATGGTCATCACAGTCGTTAAATAGCAAATGTGCAATTAGAAAGGCTGCAGCTCACTCTGACCTATACAATTAAATGATCGCAGGTCCACTATACAGTTGATGGCATACTATTGGCTACGGAAAACAGTTAGCGCCCGAAAATATGATGTAATTCGATGTTTTCACGAACATAAATATTAAAACATAGAGTGCAATAAGTATTGTGCATACTATTTATATTTTCAATTGTAATCTATAAAAATAATTGCGAAGACATTTACTATACCAACTTCCCCGCACCCTCGTGAAATAACTTATATATTTCTGCTCCGAGGTGTCTTACAACTATTCGGCATTTGAAAAAAAAGCATTTTAACTGTCAGCAGGTTAAAAGAAAATGTAATCTAATCCATTTAGTATGATTAACAGGTGCCTACCCTATCAATTATAGACTAACGACCACAGAAATTCTTGTGGGAGATTTCGTCGTGCATGATCAGGAATGTGCATCAACTTTTTTTCCTACTTCCTACTCTTTTGCTTGTTTCATTGGCACTTGGACCATAACACAAGGTGTTTGTTTTTCGCCAGTGTTACGATCAATGCAGTTCTTACTAGTGACCGGTATGGCACATACCAAAATAACCAAAATTATGTACGTGGAGGCTGCAATTTTTCATCCCGTGAAACATTCTTCCTTGTGAATTAGGATTTGAATAGTTTTTTTTAAACCGTTGCAAAGTCATCATTCATGCCACTGAGAAGGTGGCCTGATGAGTTTGTTAAACGGTTACATAAGCAGTTACCGCCGATATCTGGATTAGCAGGAGATTTGTTCCATAATTTATTCAGAGGAATCCGGAGATAGTCGAAGAAACAAGATTGTAATCGCGGAACTCTGGTGAGGGACCATTAGCTATAGCGGGCCGCTTGTTTCCCCGTGCAACAGTGTCACAGAACTAAGAATAGTTTGTCCTACATAATACACCATCAATTATAACGGTACCACCCTATGGATGCCTTACCAAAGTTAAATAGTTCCATTTAAAATTAAGTCACTATAGTTTGTACGTGTGTTTGATTTTGTAAGACAGTATAATGTTTCCTCTAACGTTTTGTTGTCTATTATACTTAGCATGTGTATGAAACTATATCGTATGTATATTTGACATACTGACGCAAAGGCTGTTTGAATACTTTCCACGCGATATAAATTTGTGAATGAATATTAACCCTTTGCATGCTGGGAAATTTGTCGTCTGCTAAATTGTCGTCTGCTGAAGTTCTAAAATTATCATTTTCTTCGATTTTTTTTCAAAGAATACTATCAGAATAGCAAACAGTTTGGATCCTGATGAGACGCAACGTTCTGTGGCGTCTCATCTGGATCAAAACTGTTTGCAAAGGCCTTTAAAATTCGATTCCCGCACTGAAAGGGTTAACAAACACACGTTAGTTCCATGTTCGAACTACATAACAAGCTTCGCTTGATACAAGTACCTGAGTCGCGCTCTTTAAAAAGGGGGTTTAATGCATGTGCGTAAAGTGTCGTCCCAGATTAGCCTGTGCAGCCCGCAAAGGCTAATAAATGACGGCACTTTCCGCCTAAACTGGATTTGTGTTAAGATGATACTTTCTTTATACGAAAAAATATCATAAAAGCGGAAAGTGTCGTCCCTGCTTAGCCTGTGCGGACTGCACATGTTAATCTTGTACGACACTTTACGCACATGCTTTAAACCCCATTTTCACAGAGCGCTGCCCGTCTGATTTATAAGTTAACCTACTATTATCAGTTTTACGAAATACCGGAATAAAAATTAGTTTACTTTGTTCAAAATATTACGCTTGTTGGCAAAAACTTATCAAATATGTTTAATATTATTAAGTTCATTTTTTTCTGTATTTCTTTTTTTTCTTTATATACAAGTTGATGCCAGGTTTTCCAAAGGTAATCATGCTAAACCTTCTTAAAATAAGTCAAAATAATACCCCAAATCTTGTGCTTATAAATTACCTACGCATAAGAAATAATCAAATGTACACAAAGTCAGCTTAAAATTAAACAAAAACTACAAATTTTACTCACACACGGACGTTTAGTTCAGTCGCAAACGAGAGATTATGTTTGTAAGTTGTCTCACTTGTTAACAATCTTGATTTCAAAAGGGGCATTACAAAGACAAACAGCACAACATGTATTTTAGTTTATCGTAAGATTGAGTAAACAGTGTGACAATATAACATAACATTTAAAGGATAGATTCGCTGGAAACTGATGTTATAAACGTTATAAAAGGGCTTGTTAGTTTATTGTGGTATATTATGTAATATGACATTCAATTAAATAAATTGTCAAAATGAGATATATGCAATCCAACCACGCAAACACTTACACTTTCAACCCGGTCATTTCGACATGTACCCAGTCGGCATTAAAAGTTGTCTCAAGAGTTGTATGCAATTATAAAAAAGACAAACGCAACATTTTCAACATGTCTATTGGTTCGCGTTACAAACACTTACAATACAATTAACGAATACACAAAATAAAATTAATAGTATCTTTCAACGCATATATACGTGTTTAATACCTTGGTATATAATGTCGCCTCATTTTTATAATATGTGGTACAATTTCGCATAATAGCCATCAGGTCAATCAGTGGACAGGTCCCTTTAAACTTTAAACTTTGCGTTCCGAATAATCAACCTTATAAGGACATGTGCAGATAAACATACTCAAGTCTCTACGGACTGAATTTCTTACTCGTTTAACTTTCCTTTCTTATCGTTGGTTATCAAAGAATACAGAGTTTGTTCAAAACAATGTGCTTAACGAGAATGAACGGACGTATAATTTTGCTGGGCATGTTATTTTGTGATAATATTGTACTTTACATATTTCTGAAATAATTGGTCTAAACTTTAAAGAATTGTTTGGAAATGTGTCATCGCATGTTCTAAAAAAAAAGATCGCGTTTGTTTTTATGAACGAAATAAAATAAAGCTTGTACAATGAAGATTGGCAGTTATATGTGATAGGCAACTTGAAATAGATATACTGCATAATCATAGGGTTAATTTGTTTACATAGGAACAAGCATATTAATCGTATCTTTCCATTAACATCTTAAAAAACGTAAGTAGGTATGTAATTTGCAACTGCAGTTCGAAAGACTGCAACTTTGTAAAGCAACAATATTTACAACATGCCGTTTTTATGAACTGTATACGTTTTGTTTACAGGTTTGATAAACCTTGTAGCGGTATCGCTGGCAGCAGGTACGTTTTGTGACATTCGGATTTCTTTTTTAATTTAATTACTAGTGACTGGAAAATACTACAATAAATGTGTTGAACTTTATTACTGTTAATTTTGGTCAACCTATGTCAAAAGCTTATCGTCTGCCCGCTTTTCAGTCCGTCCCTACCGTTTGTCCGATATTTAGTTCGTGCGTCCGTGCGTCCGTGCGTCCAACTGCCCGGCAAAATAATTATCTCCCGACTTATAACTGATAACTATTGCACCAAGTTACTGACGACAATTTTCAGAACGTTTACTCAATGCCGTTACAAACAAGAAACACATAAAATACTCAGATTAAGTTTGGTCTCAATTTGACTTTAAATACGTTGCAATGAGACTCGTTTTGCATAAAATATTTATTCTGCAAAAAAGTACGCATGCAAATGTTGCAATGTTTTTCGCTATCACAGGATACCACATCTTCTGTGAAAAATATTGAAACTCATCCTGTGCCACATTACTGAAATGTTATTAATGATTTATGACAAATGTGTTACGTATATTAATTGCGCCTCTGAATATAAGACCGTTATTTTTTGCGTTGAATCTCTAATTTCGCTTTGCAGTCATTTATGACTGCCTAAGCATTTCCGCCGGGAGATATTTTGTCCATCAGCCAGATTTACCTAAGAAGCTAAAAGTGGTCTTCTATGAAATTGTCAGGTCGTCTTACGTATTAAAAAACACGAAAGCACTTGAGGTAATTGGTTAATAACAGTAACATCGTGCAAGAAAATTCGTTTTATCACATAGCCGATGACATCGCCAGAAGTTAAATTTGATAATAGGAAAACACATTCGCCTTTTCCTATCTAATCAAACAAGTATTGGTCAAGATTTCTGGCTTGCATTTTCCCTTTTAAATATAATATATTCAAGCATCGCTCTGTGAAAATGGGGTTTAATGCAACGTAAAGTGTCGTCCCAGATTAGACTGTGCAGTCCACACAGGCTAATCAGGAACGAGGCTTTCCGCCTGAACTGGATTTTTGCTAAGAAGAGGCTTTCTTTAAACGAAAAATATCATAACAGCGGACAATGCCGTCCATTGTTAGCCTGAGCGGACTGCACAGGCTAATCTGGGATGACACTTTACGCACATGCATTAAACCCCCTTTTCACAGAGCCAGGCTAATTTTTATTTAAGGAGATAAACTATATTTATAGTAAGCATATACTAAACTAGTTTGTGAGTTTATAAATTTAGAAAGATGACAATTGTCATTAACTAAGCGAAACTGGATGTCAAGGAAATGAACAAATAAAAAAGAGCAAACATACATATTAATTGAAGTATCATGTTTTTACCGCTTTTCAGAGATGAACAAAGTAAATAAGTAAACGTTTGGGCATGCATGCTTGTGTTCGTATAGCTATCACATAAGGATGTTTGAGTCGCTATCAAGCAAACCACATGGTCGTTATTCTACTGTCGAAGATGAATACATACAATGTCTAACGCAAGTTCAATATAATATGCATGTGATATTGGAATTATCTTTGTCATTACGTTTTTGTTACTAATTTTCCATCAGAACAATCAAAGAGATGTTACATTTTTTGAGTGATTGTACAACCTCCCCCCTTTCCAAAGGAAACAACAGAAATACCCTAAGCGAATTTTTCCAATTACCTCAATATCACTGAAAGAATATGATGCTAATCGTTTCTTTTACTGTCGAATAGCATAAAATATGAAACAAACAATTAAGTCACTTTTAAATTTAGAGAGTACATGGTTTTGGGTTGGTTTTGTTTTGTTTGTTGTTATATAGATCAGGTGCGCATTGAGCGCAATAAGGTGCAGCTATGCTTGTCAAAAGATTCGGCGATAAATTGTGCTTAATTAATTTATTGGTAAATTCGTCATTTATCACTCCAGAAAGCGCACCGGATGTACTAAAATGCGCTAAATGTCACAAGGCGCCCTCGATGTCGGCCTGCTCTGATGTCGCCATCTGCAACCCGCAACACGAGGTGTGTTATGTGGAGCAGGAGACGGATGTGGGAGGGGAGACCGTCGTGAACGCCGGCTGTAGACGCCGCGAGGTACGTCACTATAGGTCATCGTCTAATGTCGCCGTGGCGTAGTGAATATGGTGTTCAAATAGCGACCGGGAGGTCACGGGTTCGATCCCAACATTGAGCTTGTACTACCAAGGAAAAATTATCGAGAGAGTTTCAATAAGCTTTATGCATTCGAGCTTAAATTAATATTGTTAAACTTAATTAAACTAGTGGCGAACGCGTGCCCTCTGAAGCATTTGTTATTTGTTTCTATGCGATTGACATTGAGGGTATGGTGGATCGAGGTTTTCGGGTGTGACAATTGGTCTGTCGGGGCCTTACTTAATAACAAGACCGTCGTATTAAAAACCAGTGCGACTGGCCAATTGGGCTATGTCCTGCGTTTGTGAAGATCTTTCTATCAATTTAATTGTCATTACCTTGGTTTGACTGTGCATGGCATTCACACAATATTTGTTGAGGGCGATTCAAAAAGAAAATTTGCTTAGTATCACTTTCTCAAATTCTTATTTAAACATTCATTTATATATAAGTGGAAAATGTCGTCCCTGATTAGCCTGCGCTGATTGCACGTGCTAATCCGGGACGACGCATAACGCACATGCATTGAGGCCAGTTTTCCAAGAGCGCGGTTCATTTTAGCATTGTGACGGGTTTGGCTGCTACAACGAGGAGACCGGAAGTCGACAAAAACGAAGCCTGAGCGCCTCGGTGACGCCTGACTTTTTCAACCGAGACATACAGTGCCACCATTGCTGCGATGGCCACTTCTGCAACATGCACGGCTGTGCTGACCAATGTAAGGCTGCGTCTTCTGACCTCGATAGATGCGCACATTGTTGTTTTGCTGCTTGTGCCTGATGTAATTAATACTTACATACATTTCAATAAATTTCGGCCGTTGCTTAAATTAATGTTTGATCACGTTATCATATTATGTTATATTTCCAAAATAACATAATTCCACTCAATATCGCTGGCAGTTAAAAAAAGACACTACAAAATAAGTCAAATACATCGAATCCCGCTTAAAACCGTTTCATTGTTTTATACTTTACAACTTGTGTTTAGTGTAATATATTGTATCAATAAATTGCAAATTAGGCCGAACACTTACAGTCAGCTTATCTAAGAGTAATACGTGGCGTGTTGAGTATGGTGTCCGCCTAACGACCGGGTGGTCATTGGTTTGATATCCAGTGTGGAAGTGTTCTTTAGATCTCCCCCAAAGACATCAAGTACTGGTTATATCCAGGGAACGGCTCCAATAGCTTTTCAATATGTTTTAAGTTTGTGATGCAATCGGGCTCAAACAGCTAAGTTTTAACTAGCGGGTAATCTTTATTTGCTCTTGTCCCAGACGACGTCTCGCACCTGCCCGGGAAGCGCTGCTTCAACTGCACGCACGTGCAAGATCCCGTGCACTGTTCGACCGCTGTCAACTGCGAGCACGATCAGGTAAGAAGTAATTGTGTCGTGTTCTGAGAAAACTGGGCATAATGCATGTGCGTCCTAGATTAGCCTGTGCAGTCCGCTTTACGCATCTGCATTATGCCCAGTTTTGTCAAAACGCGACTCAATTAGTGCTGCTCAAAGGTCGTTGTCGGCTCGTGTCATACTTAAATGTACATTGTGTACACGGGGTACAGAATATACGCATAAATGCACACGGACAAACTATAATAGGTAATTTTGTATATTATTTTGTATATAATCCGTAGCCCGTGTTCTTTGTATGCTAGTTTTAGTAGTACCTGAGCCGTCAATGATCAGGCGAGCTGCACTTAGTCATTTTACATAAAAGTTCGCCTTGAATCTGAGGGGGTAATCACGTGATTGTCAAGATGGCGACGTCCATTCCGAGGCAGGTATTTTTCGCCATTATATACCCTTTATTAATTGTCTTCTTTTAATCCGCTCACTTTCCAGCCATATTAGCAAAAATGTTACTGGCTTTTATTTCATAGTAATATTCGCTCTATATCTCGACTTGACTCGGTACGAAATTTTTTAGCGGGATGACCTAATTAGGGCTCCACTAAGAACATTTGCGAGGAGTAAAGTCGAGATATAAAGCGAATTTCAATACGAAATAAACGCTAATCACCTTTTTACTGATATGGCTGGAAAGTGAGCGTCAATAAAAAAAATAACAAAATTGATAAAGGGTAAAACACGGAGAAAATTAACTGTCTCGGCATGAACGTCGCCATCTTGACTATCACGTGATTACCCCCTCTGTTGAATCGCCAGACATTATACGATTATTTTCAAGAGGTTCATTGAATATGATGTGATGTTCACAGGTAGCATGTGCTGCAATATCAATCGAGGCTGCCACTGTGATTAAGTGTTTTGTTATATGACCATAATATTAACAACATAAACATACAAATACATCACACCTGATTTATATGATGTACCTTTTTCCGTTTCAAGTAATTTATACTTTAAGCGGAAGATACGTGATGAATTCTCTTTGAATTCACGACTTTAGGTTTAAGTTATTCTTTAATCATACCTACCGAATGTGATTGCAGCATTTCCAAACCAAACTGATTGTACTCATGTATTTTTCAGGACTGCATAATCGAGAAGCTTTCGTTTAATGGAGACATCAAGTACAACTTGGGATGTAAAAAAACTAGGGTAAGCTAACCCTGATTCATATAGCAATTCTTCACCTATAAGTCTGAAAAAGAATCAAATAAAACTCGAGTTAACTATTTATTTTATCATGTGTTTCGTATTTAATGGTTTTGAAAATATGTTATGAGCAAAAAATAAACTTAATAGTAATATATGTTGATTATAATCTTGAACCTACAAAGTTTGTTTCGAGTACTGCCATTGAGGCATGTTGTACATAAAATAATCTTATTTTCCTTCCAAGATATATGCGACATACTCAGCATTTAATACTAAACCCATTATATCATATCGTGAACATGTGCCCCATTCTGGGAAAACTGGGCTTAATGCGTGGGCAAATCAGGGACGACACAATCCGCATTATTTGGGTTATCCATTTAGAAAATACCTCCTATAAACCAAACATAGTCTCATTTTGGACCATATTTTACGCACTTGCATTAAGCCCATTTGTCCCAGAACGCGGCTCATATATATACAGCTGTAAATGTTTTCAGATGTGTGACATGCTGGACATGATTCACCACCAACATGGGGCAAGGAAGAAGCGAGACTATCACGTGATGTACTCTGAGTGCTGTCGCCACCACATGTGCAACGGCTGGATTCCTATGCTCACCGGTAGCTGGACACTTATTAGAGGCGCGTTATGGGAAAACGGGGCTTAATACATGTACGTTAGATTTCGTCCCAGACCAGCCTGTGAGTTCACAGAGGCT
Organism: Dreissena polymorpha; assembly: GCF_020536995.1. Taxonomy (NCBI): domain Eukaryota; kingdom Metazoa; phylum Mollusca; class Bivalvia; order Myida; family Dreissenidae; genus Dreissena; species Dreissena polymorpha. The sequence continues at coordinate 21,361,279 of NC_068361.1, read as the reverse complement.
TATCAGGGATGCCACATCTTTTATGGTACTTGTTGTTGAACGGAAGTCGGTTCTGAGCGAAAGTTCAGTTTAGGCGGAGAGAGTCGTCCGAGATGATCCTCTGTGGACAAGCTCATCTGGGACGAAACTTAATCCCAGTTTTCCCATAACGAGGCGCATATGTTTTGTGTATGTTTCACCAATATTTCAGTCATATCAATGCGGTAAGTTCATCGTCGATTTTGTTTTGCGAGCCAAGCCGATTCAGAAGAACTAAGGGCAAATTTATTATTTCAGAAACTTACAACAGTCACACAGCCGTAAAAACATCATGGCCAATCTTCAGATATGCAATCATTATAACTTATCGTTAAATGTTATAGATATAATTATATATTACAAATACACATAAACGAACTCGTTATGAGTTGTGTGTGTCTATAATGTCAGCACGTAAATGCGCTGTATCCACTGCACACTCATTGTTGTCAATCACATACGCATGACACGACATCAGCAGAGCCTAAGCAAACAAATATCTAAGTATCATGATCAATCCGAATGGATAGTTAATTAATGAATCGTTTCCTTCATGCATATGAATTATTAATATCAATTACACATGTCATTTCGTCAAATCACATATGCATAACACGAGCAAAGCCTAAGCAAGCAAAACAAATAACTCAGTAACATGATACATTCAAATAGATATTAAATTAATGACTCATCTCTTTCAGCGGACCCACCGAAGAGCTCGGACTCTTACAGATGCCCTATTTTAGGATACAACAACACGTGGATGGTACCAGGTAAAACAAAAATAACATTTGCCGAATAATGTTCCTTTGTTGTAAACTTTGACACTTATTCAAGAGTTTCATGTACATGCTCAATTTCATAGGTTGTTATGACAAGTAATTACAACACATGTGTTAAAGAATTTTTCAATAACTTCATAACATACTTATTTTATTGACTTTTCTTCGTGTCTATGTTATTTAACACACAGTCGACGAAACATGCGTTTCAAACTGATTTATTATACTATTTCCTCATGTATAACGCTAATTTTTTTATTAAACGGTGATTTTTATCATTTATATTTAATATATATATATATATTTCGTTTTTGCAACCATCGCAAATAACTCAAATACTGATATTAATATCCGTTTAACTGCGAAAGTTTAAATTCTTATTTTTGAAGGTGCAATGATATGTCATCGTTTACCTCCTAGTTGCAACAGATGCACCCAGAACCCAAACAGCCATTCAAACCACGGCCCCTTTGACTACAACGACTACTTGCGCTGATCTTGTAGACTGCAGTCTCTATGGTCACGACTACGCGTGTAGCGCCACCTACGAGCCCTGGGCCAGGACGAACTGTCCGAAATTCTGTGGATACTGCGGTAAGGTTTTTGTTTCAACCGTAGGTAGTGTATTAAAAGGACTTAATCACAGTGTGGTAAACTTACCATTTTCAACATATTGGTCATGCAATATGTTTAAACAAGCGAAATAACGTTATTGACTTAGATACATGTTTAAAATATTGGTTAATTAACGGATATTTGTCATTCAAAACCGGTAAAATAATAAAGCGATGTTAATGCCTTTTTCTTGATAATTTGGAAAATACGTCGATTACTAATATAGCGGTCATGTTTCACCAGAGATCACGAAAGTCTGCATTGCGCAGTGGTAGTACGTTGGATCTTGCTCCAGAGGACCGGGGTTTAAATCCCGGGAACTTCAAAGTGTTGAAGTCAACTGTTGTACTTGCTATTAGAATAAGTAAACACTATTAAACACATAATAGATTTGTTATTACACTTTTTTAATAGCATTTGTAAAAATACGAAAAACTGTGAACAATTCCCTTTAAAATGATTTTGCTATCAGTGCTTATGTTTGCTATAAGAACATGCATGTCTGTTTACACAGGCTATTTTGAAATATCACACTATCTTCAAATCGAGGCCGCTTTATAACTCTACAGGTATATGTACTAAAATGTATTTGCATACATGTTGTGGTTTTATTTGTTAATACTAATTATATAATTATCGTACGTATTTTATGAAATTGTATTTTAACTAAACAAAAAAAATACTCATAAACAACAACAAGATGAACTGCAGCATACAATCGAAACATTAAAAAGCAAAGCAATCGCTCAGATGCTTTTTAAGTCAATGTCAATACAAAATTGACTTCTAAATAGGACAACCAGTTTTTAATGAGGCTAAGTAGGTGTTCAAAGTAACAAAACAAATTGAAACTTGAAATTTGAAAAATTATAATATCAAACACAAAAATACTGGAAATTACACAAGTTACGAAAATTTATAAAACAAACAAACAATTAATCAATAACAAGAACAATTACTTTAACGTATTATTGTTGATGACTCTTCTATAATTTTCAACTCGTTTAACACAATATGAAGGAAACAGAAACGTTGTTACAAACAATGTAGATTGTTCCTACACTCATAGGTCAGCCTACGTCTGCCTCGGGTGGTTCGAAGTGTCAGGACACAGAAGATTGTTCCATCTATGGCTTCAACTATGTTTGCTCTGATGAATTCAAAGAGTTCGCGACGCTGAAATGCCCTAAATTCTGTGGCCTATGCAATGGTATGCTATTTTTTATTCATGGTTGTTATAGCCAATCCACCTTTGTAACTAGACGATAAGATTCTCAGTTGTATGCGGTGAATCTAAGTTTGAGTTGTCTCAGTACAAAATTTGAGCCGTTCTCTGTGAAATGGGGGTTTAAGGCATGTGCGTAAAGTGTCGTCCCTGATTAGCCGTAACTAGATTTAACTAGAAGAGACTTTCTTAAAACGAACAAATATCATTAAAGCAGAATGGGTCGTCCCTGGTTAGCCTGTGCGAACTGCAAAGGCTAATCTGGGACGGCATTTAAACCCATTCATGCCTAGCGTCCTGAAAAAAGGACATTGCAAACAGCGTAGACCCAGATGAGACGCCGCATAATGCGGCGTCTCATCTGGGTCTGCGCTGTTTGCTTAAAGAAATTTTGTGTAATAAATATTCTAAATATAGAAATAAATATACTAGACATCCCTAATTTTGGAAATAAATTGATCCAACTTAGTAGGATGGGAGAGTCCACTGGGCATAAATGGGTTAAGCACGTACAGTAAACCCCCTTTTCACAGAGCAAGGCTCATTTCCATTTAAACACATCTATTAAGTCTACCTTTATAAAATAATACCAACACTTCTGTGTCGTTTGTTATGGTATATATTCTATTCATTTAGTGCGTATTCACATTGTCATATAACGATTCAATTCCTTAGCCATTCATTGATCAGAAGTGTAATTATCAATAGTGATGACCTAAAGGCAGCACATGTCAGCCATATTTCGTTATTTTTGTTAATTTGTCAGCAACATTTTTACGAAAATGTAACCCGTCTATAGATTGAGGACAAGTAGAGACTAAAATGGCGAAACATATGCAGCCTATGTTATGTTGTGAGGTAGTGACATATAAATGACATAGAATGTAGGATGTACAAATCTAGTATAAACTGAATTGCCCAATTAATTGTGTTACCCACCGCATGTGTACCATTCATTATGCAGAACATGGTAGTATTGTAACATTTAATGAAATGTCGGAAACAATAATACATGTTTTTAAACAATAGTATACCGACATGCATGCACGACACAATGTATCAAACATGTTACATATTTATTTACCAGTATAACATATATCTAGTATTATTTCCCAGCGTAGGCAGAAATAATAACCAACCGTTTTGTCAAGTTTTCATGGAAAATGCTTCACGTTTGATAAAAGATGGCCTTGCATTATTCCATGTTAGAATCTGACGGCACGGGCATGCCGGGCGATTTCAATTTATTTTGCCTACGTCAGATTAATTGCATAAAAAGAGTATGCACACTCGTCATTGCTGGTTAAGTAAATATCTCAACCGCTTCTGTATGTATTTGTGTATGTTGTTCGTCTGTCTGACCTTCTAAGGAATAATTATTGTGCGTTATCATCGAAACTTGGAATACAACACACATAGCTCATTATTTAAACAAACACTTGGAATACAACACACACAACTCATTATTTAAACATACACTTGGAATACAACACACATAACTCATTATTTAAACATACACTTGGAATAAAACACACATAACTCATTATTTAAACATACACTTGGAATACAACACACATAACTCATTATTTAAACATACACTTGGAATACAACACACATAGCTCATTATTTAAACAAACACTTGGAATACAACACACATAGCTCATTATTTAAACATACACTTGGAATACAACACACATAACTCATTATTTAAACATACACTTGGAATACAACACACATAACTCATTATTTAAACATACACTTGGAATACAACACACATAGCTCATTATTTAAACATACACTTGGAATACAACACACATAGCTCATTATTTAAACATACACTTGGAATACAACACACATAGCTCATTATTTAAACATACACTTGGAATACAACACACATAACTCATTATTTAAACACACACTTGGAATACAACACACATAACTCATTATTTAAACATACACTTGGAATACAACACACATAGCTCATTATTTAAACATACACTTGGAATACAACACACATAACTCATTATTTAAACATACACATGGAATACAACACACATAACTCATTATTTAAACACACACTTGGAATACAACACACATAGCTCATTATTTAAACATACACTTGGAATACAACACACATAACTCATTATTTAAACACACACTTGGAATACAACACACATAACTCATTATTTAAACATACACTTGGAATACAACACACATAACTCATTATTTAAACATACACTTGGAATACAACACACATAACTCATTATTTAAACATACACATGGAATACAACACACATAACTCATTATTTAAACACACACTTGGAAAACAACACACATAGCTCATTATTTAAACAAACACTTGGAATACAACACACATAGCTCATTATTTAAACATACACTTGGAATACAACACACATAGCTCATTATTTAAACATACACTTGGAATACAACACACATAACTCATTATTTAAACATACACTTGGAATACAACACACATAGCTCATTATTTAAACAAACACTTGGAATACAACACACATAGCTCATTATTTAAACATACACTTGGAATACAACACACATAGCTCATTATTTAAACACACACTTGGAATACAACACACATAACTCATTATTTAAACACACACTTGGAATACAACACACATAACTCATTCTTTAAACATACACTTGGAATACAACACACATAGCTCATTATTTAAACACACACTTGGAATACAACACACATAACTCATTATTTAAACATACACTTGGAATACAACACACATAACTCATTATTTAAACATACACTTGGAATACAACACACATAGCTCATTATTTAAACAAACACTTGGAATACAACACACATAACTCATTATTTAAACATACACTTGGAATACAACACACATAACTCATTATTTAAACATACACTTGGAATACAACACAGATAACTCATTATTTAAACATACACTTGGAATACAACACAGATAACTCATTATTCAAACATACACTTGGAATACAACACAGATAACTCATTATTTAAACATACACTTGGAATACAACACAGATAACTCATTATTTAAACACACACTTGGAATACAACACACATAGCTCATTATTTAAACAAACACTTGGAATACAACACACATAACTCATTATTTAAACATACACTTGGAATACAACACACATAACTCATTATTTAAACATACACTTGGAATACAACACAGATAACTCATTATTTAAACACACACTTGGAATACAACACACATAGCTCATTATTTTAACATACACTTGGAATACAACACACATAACTCATTATTTAAACATACACTTGGAATACAACACAGATAACTCATTATTTAAACACACACTTGGAATACAGCACACATAGCTCATTATTTAAACATACACTTGGAATACAACACACATAGCTCATTATTTAAACATACACTTGGAATACAACACACATAACTCATTATTTAAACATACACTTGGAATACAACACACATAACTCATTATTTAAACATACACTTGGAATACAACACACATAGCTCATTATTTAAACATACACTTGGAATACAACACACATAGCTCATTATTTAAACATCCACTTGGAATACAACACACATAGCTCATTATTTAAACATACACTTGGAATACAACACACATAACTCATTATTTAAACACACACTTGGAATACAACACACATAACTCATTATTTAAACATACACTTGGAATACAACACACATAGCTCATTATTTAAACAAACACTTGGAATACAACACACATAACTCATTATTTAAACATACACTTGGAATACAACACACATAACTCATTATTTAAACATACACTTGGAATACAACACACATAACTCATTATTTAAACAAACACTTGGAATACAACACACATAGCTCATTATTTAAACATACACTTGGAATACAACACACATAGCTCATTATTTAAACATACACTTGGAATACAACACACATAACTCATTATTTAAACACACACTTGGAATACAACACACATAACTCATTATTTAAACATACACTTGGAATACAACACACATAGCTCATTATTTAAACATACACTTGGAATACAACACACATAACTCATTATTTAAACACACACTTGGAATACAACACACATAACTCATTATTTAAACATACACTTGGAATACAACACACATAACTCATTATTTAAACATACACTTGGAATACAACACACATAACTCATTATTTAAACATACACATGGAATACAACACACATAACTCATTATTTAAACACACACTTGGAATACAACACACATAGCTCATTATTTAAACATACACTTGGAATACAACACACATAACTCATTATTTAAACACACACTTGGAATACAACACACATAACTCATTATTTAAACATACACTTGGAATACAACACACATAACTCATTATTTAAACATACACTTGGAATACAACACACATAACTCATTATTTAAACATACACATGGAATACAACACACATAACTCATTATTTAAACACACACTTGGAATACAACACACATAGCTCATTATTTAAACATACACATGGAATACAACACACATAGCTCATTATTTAAACATACACTTGGAATACAACACACATAACTCATTATTTAAACACACACTTGGAATACAACACACATAGCTCATTATTTAAACATACACATGGAATACAACACACATAACTCATTATTTAAACAAACACTTGGAATACAACACACATAACTCATTATTTAAACACACACTTGGAATACAACACACATAGCTCATTATTTAAACATACACATGGAATACAACACACATAACTCATTATTTAAACATACACTTGGAATACAACACACATAGCTCATTATTTAAACATACACTTGGAATACAACACACATAGCTCATTATTTAAACATACACATGGAATACAACACACATAACTCATTATTTAAACATACACTTGGAATACAACACACATAGCTCGTTATTTAAACATACACTTGGAATACAACACACATAGCTCATTATTTAAACATACACATGGAATACAACACACATAGCTCATTATTTAAACATACACATGGAATACAACACACATAACTCATTATTTAAACATACACTTGGAATACAACACACATAGCTCATTATTTAAACATTCACTTGGAATACAACACACATAGCTCATTATTTAAACATACACTTGGAATACAACACACATAACTCATTATTTAAACATACACTTGGAATACAACACACATAACTCATTATTTAAACATACACTTGGAATACAACACACATAACTCATTATTTAAACATACACATGGAATACAACACACATAACTCATTATTTAAACAAACAATGCTTGCGCTTACGATATGGGTTGTCGCTTCAAAGAAAATAAGTATGTATGTATATTTTAAACAATTACAACAACGCCATATGTTACACATAAACACATGTTACATAAATAATCAATATTCCTCGATTGCTTGTCCACCTGTAGTCATTACACTGCTTTGGATTGGACGCAAGTTTCATCTATATGTTTATATATTCAGATTTTTGAGCTTAGCTACTCTTAGCACAGCTAGATATCACCTATTTGTCTTGCAGCACCGGTCAACAGGGCTCTGAGGGACCTTGAGGCGCCGACCATCCAGGTCTCCTCAACGCTTGTTTGCTTAACGTCGGCCAACGTCGCCATAACGTTTCTCGGCGTAGTCGTTGCGTTTGCTTTGTAGATTGTGCACATGTGATGTACTGATGTACTAATATTATAACGAGATTATTATTGAAACTGACTTAACCCATTCATGCCTAGCGTCCTGAAAAAAGGACATTGCAAACAGCGTAGATCCAGATGAGACGCCGCATAATGCGGCGTCTCATCTGGGTCTGCGCTGTTTGCCCAAAGAAATTTCTGTTAGAAATATTCTAAATATAGAAATAAATATACTAGACATCCCTAATTTTGGAAATAAATTGATCCAACTAAGAAGGATGGGAGAGTCCACTGGGCATAAATGGGTTAATTACGAATGTTCACAGTGTGTTCATTGAGTTCAATGCTCAGATAGTGCACATCTGATGTACTGATGACATAAGGAGAATATCATTGACACTGAGCAAGTAACGAATTTTAACAGTGTGCTCATTCCGTTAAATGGTGTTTTATTTCTTTATTTGAAAAGCAAAATAAAAGTGTTATTATGTATTCACAAGTGTGTATTCATCTTCTCAAATATTAAGTAATTTTTTAAATAAAACCTAATGCAACTTCTTGTATGCTATGACTGGATATTAAACCGTCATTTTGAAACTAGTAGTTTTGACTTGATTTATCGAAATCGCGTTTATTGTCATATTTATTATATTAACCATCAATATATCGAGTTATATTATATTTGACGACTGCTCTAATTTTACTTAGTTTAGTGTAACCGGAAGAGATATTTGCTATCCGCTCTTTACTATATACAAGTTTTTTGATGAAAACACAAAGGTGTTATGTAAAAATGAACATAAAAACTGCATTATTTAAAAAAAGCAAAAAATAATTCGTTTACTGAAATATTTCTCCAATGTCAGACGAGATAAGAACAGTGTACGGTGAGTTATAGTAGCATGAAATGCAGTAAACAGAATTAAATGTTCTGAATTCTTATGAATACGGAAATATGCAACAGTGTTAATTACGTGAGTTATTAAAGTTTAAAGTTTAGAGCATATCCCATCAGGTCCCGATTATCTTGTCATTTCAGCCATAACTTGTAAGACCCCGCAAATATCAGGAAAACAAGAAATGGCTTTATATCGAACACAACTATTTTAATAATTGCGTTACCACTGTACAGGCGAAAGAGGGTGTGAACAAACTGGCTGAATCGACTTACGAGAAGTCGCGGTATGATTGACTTGGATTTTGCGTGCACATGTATTAAGACGCGTTAATTACTAAGTACTACCAAAACAACAACAACAACTAAATCTGTCTAGTACTGATTTTGTAAAAATGTAAAATAGCAATCATAATGTTCTTATTTCACACGCCCCATTTTGTTCACAACCATCAATTCAAAGAACCATTAGTGGTAAGTGCGATGTTCAATAGTGACTATCTCAGATGGGTTCCACACCTTCGCATAATGCTACTTTTGGTTCACCGATGCTATACGCGGTATGATATCAGTGAGATAAGAATTGAAACGGCTGACAAATAAATGACCTTAAAGAAACCTAAAGGGATAGTTACAATTAACGAAAAGCGAACTAAATGTGTCCTTAACGACATTTTAAATCATACATTAGTGATTCTTTTCAGCGATGACGATATGATTGCTGTTTTTCAAATTTAAGAAATTGAAGTCCAATAATAACACTAAGAACGGTATATGGTTAATTGTTACTAAATAGAGCATATAGTAAATTTAACATTTCTAGTAAACGTTTTCGGTGTTGTTCACTGTTTGTTAAGGAAAGTTTGTATTAGATTGAAACATTAACATACGGCAAATACATGTTTTTTAACTGTGAATTTCTTTCAGACATTTTATTTGATTTTCAATTGCATATGTAGCTTTAAAGTAAATTATGTTAAAAATTATGACGTCATCAGATTTTAAGCAGAGCACGTGGTCGTTTGAAGTAATCACCGAATAATGGTTTACTTTACTGACTTATTTTGGCAATCTGATGCGGATCTTTCTGGTCTGAATGATTTTCAGAATATGAATCTCGGTTTGTTTTTTATAATAACACAAGCGTGTGTTTTTTCAAATGATAATTTTTAATTGAACTAGCTGCAATAATTATATTAATTTATAACAATTTAACTTCTTTGAAACTTTTTTGTTGTACTTAATTTTTTTGTGTGGCTAAACATTAATATACACAACCTAGTTTTTTATTTTGACCTTTAACATTTATTAGGACTTCTACTCGAATTTCACAGCGATGACCTGAATGTTAAAATATATGATTAATTTTATCTAAAGCTTTTTAATTAATAAGATATGCAATTGATTCTTGTTTTGGTTTCACTTCATTTCGTCAGACAGCGTTAGTATATACATAATCACGGAGTGATGAAATTGTGTTAAATTATAATGTATTCTCTTTTATTGTTTCTAAATGTGAATTATAATAGTATAAGTTAACTTTTTATGTACATTTAACTGTTATTTTAATATTTATGGACCAAATTGACGGTTCGAGCTCCTAAAATCCGGTTTAAAGCTCCAGTGCTCTATTAAATGACCGTTCCAGGGCTGCGAGCCTAGGTTTGCTTATGTTTGTGCGTTATTTTGTCTGTGACTCACTGTTTTGCTAATGGTTCCATGCTATAAATACAGGACAGCAATTTATAATAAGGTTTCCCATTTTCTGGTGTTGCAGCTTAAGTTTTAGTATATGCGTATATTAAGTTGGCTTAGATCTAATTCCGAAAACCCCTTGCACGAATTAATTCCATGCCAACTAGTTTTTCATTGATTTTCATATTTAAATTATTATTTGAATGCCAATCTTAAAACATTCAAACAATGTAATTACCATGAAGAATACTTGATCTTATCCTTCGAGTGTATCTGCCATACAGAGATGCACGTGAGAGTGTTAACTATAGTGTATTCTCGTTGCAATGATTGCACTCACCATATTGTATTCTCTTACTTAAACTTAGTGCAAGACACAAGCGATAAGTTCACCTGACCTGAAGATAAGACTATCAAGTCATTTTGTAATGCTGATAAAATGAAACGGAATACGCAAGAACGGTTCGGTCAAAATGGATAAAGCGCATCTAATATTACTTTGTCTGTATGGAGTTTTAGTTCTTACAAGTAAGTAGTGGTGATTGTCTGTATTGATACGATCTGAAAAAAACAACATAACATAGTCACATAATAACTTAGAACGTATGTGAATAGAACTGTTGACATTTTTAAATTCCTGAAGAAATGTCCCTCTGATATATAATGTTTTCGTGCGTGCATAATGTCACTCAAATGCAACAGTTCATACGGCTCAATGTGTTTTTAGTAATTTATATGAAACGTTTATATTAAAAAGTTGCTTCAGAAGCTCTTTAGATGGGAATGAATCTCAAAAAATTATCTGGAAACTAACGATTTGTATGTTAGTATGTTTACTGAAAAATACATAAGAAGTTCAAACAAACATAACTGGTTAAAGTCGATTTTAGTACTACCTATTTTGTTTCAATATTAAACAAAGATATTACGAAACACGTAGGTTTAGAGGATACGCTATTTTCATAAATATTTTTTATTCAGGAAACAACGAACTAAAACAAATGAATACCTTAATTTTGTAAAAAAAACTTATATGAGTTATTGTGAAACATCAGAAAAAAAACGATTCCGTTGCTATGTGACAGATTGGGAAAATGACTAAATTAAAAAATACTGTTTAAAATTAAATAGAACTGCTTACATTAATATTATTTACAAACATCGATGTTGCAAATGCCCTGGTTTGGTAATTTTAATATTTTATTTGAGGCTTATTTCAAAAGCGCCTCGAGAATTTTAAAGCTTTGGACACCGATTTTGCTTTGAAATTACCACTAGATGGTCTATTCTACTTCTGGCGTAAACTTGCTTACACACAAGAAGTTACACATTACAAGCTGCACCATTTGAAAAAGAGCAAGCATGGTAATAAGAGCAGCCGCTTCTTAAGCTAAAGAATTATGCTTAATCCCAAAATGAGCCCATACCTGTTTTAAGGTATTCAACTTGCGAAATATATGTTGAAATATTTCGATTAATATCAACTATATTTATAAATAATAGTCCATCATTCCGTGTCCAACGCGTGATAAGACTTAAATGGCCATATTGTACACTGATACAAGAAAAAATCCTTCATTATTTGTAAAAGACCTTCCTCCAAAATGTTGGTTTGACAGATTTTATTTGTATTGACATCATTGGTTTACTATCGTATTCCTGGGATTGCAAAAACGTTATGTGGCCGCATTTATATTCCCTTACCTGTCTGTGACGTTGCTGCGTTAAAGAACGCCTTTTTAAGTATACATATCATGAGTAAATACGCATCGCGATACTAATATTTAAACGATTAATTGTTGCAATCCAAATCAACCTGATTGAATATCATTTGCACAAATTTTGGTCTTACTTTCCGTTTCCTTTATAAAATGTCAGAAGTAAATACGTACCGATGTACTTTTTGAAATCCAAATATATCTGATTGAATATCCTTTGTATAAATAATGTTCCTATTGTCCATTTAGAGTCCGCAGTAACGGAAGCTCCGTGCGCTGACTTGGACACCGATTGCGCCTCCTATGGCTCCAACTACATCTGTGTGGATCCGTACAAAGACTGGGCCAGCATGCATTGCCGGAAATTCTGTGGAATATGTTCCGGTAGGTTTACTTATGTTGAAATTTACAGGTCGGCCTATCGATATCTTGTGATTTCACGTTGCCAAGTACATTTGAGACATGGATATACATACAACATCGGCTTACATATTGCCTAAGCAACACTCGATTTCCAAAATATAATCCCTCGTCAGTTCTGCTATTAACACATAGACAATGATACATACATAAACAGAAATAGCAGTTTGCCTCAACAACTTAATTATATCATTTTACACCACATACAATAAATAAATCATCGTCTATCAACCATGTTTATGATTGGCATTGCAGAGCACATATGCAAAGACGAAGCCCAGGATTGCACTGTCTATGGTTCGGACTATATTTGCAAAGGGGACTACATTCCATGGGCAAAACTCAACTGTGCTAAATTTTGCAACCTTTGTCCTAATGGTATATCAATTACCGTTTTCATGAAGGGCATTATCGCCATCTTAATCACTATGATCAAATTGTTTATTTTGATCATCATCAACAGCATCAGTACATCTTTATTGTTGTCTTCGTTGTTGTCACAAATAATAGACGATAAGAATACATTTTATAGCGATATTAAAATAACAGCTGTTGTGAGCCTTGTTTGATTTCATCTATTATGTTTACTTATTGTATTTGCTATAGGCTTGATAGTAATAATGTTCAGATAAATACGGAGGATTGTTATATAGAGAAAAACAGGTTACTGCCTGATCGTTTTGTAATATATCAGGCGAGGCTTAGAAAAGAAATAACGGCGAGGCAACAGGATATCAAGCAGATATCAATGTGGTGGTATGATAAAAATCTGTATTTCTTATTTAGCAAATTACAAATTATGTTATTCAAGTTTCAGTAACGACGACAGTAGCAATGCCTTCAACATCACCATCAGGTAGTTTATTTGCTTCTGGTATTTAGTGCAAATAATGTGTGTCTGAAATCAGATGGTGAAAATTCGTATTTTACAAAAATAACGTTAATCCGTGTGCTTCATTTGGTAATAAACATACTGATGCAGCTTTGAAGTTGTACACGTTTATAGCATATACATTTGTTATATGAAGCGGCTTAATTCCCTTACCTAAACTAGGCTAGATAACCACAGCTTTTGCGATGTAAAACGTTTTGTTTTTGAAATTTTTAATAGGCTTATTTTATGGTGTTTAACAGATAGGCTATATATGTAATATCAATAATAATCGGATAGCACGCGTGCTTGCGTAGTAATAGCTAGAATCAACGAGGCCGCAGACACTGCCGAGGTTTGTGAAGATCTTGACAACGATTGCTACACGTACGGCCACGACTACATCTGCGTCGGTGAGATGGTACAGTGGTCACAGATTCACTGTCGGAAAAACTGCGGATTTTGTAAAAGTAAGCTGGTTTTTACTGGGTAAAATTTGTCTTTCAGACATTTGTTAATGTTTCGAAAAAAGAAAGATTCCCAAAAACATTAAACAATTTAATTAAGAAAAATGTTAAACTGTAAGTATTGTTTGATAAAAGACCGTCTGCAGCACGCGACGGTCTCTATCAATTAAAGAAATAGAGGATATTTGTTAATGTCAGTGTAAGATAGTTTTTTATTCACGAGTGATCATACAAAATATATTTTCACGAGTGGCACATAGATCTTACACTGACCTGAACACATTTTATGTTTCTTGTATGCACCTTTTTTCAAGAAGATAATGAACAGCTGTTTCCCTTTCGCTGAAAAGTTACCATTTCTCCCGTGGCCTCAATACATTTCAAAACACAACATGACGTCATTAGTGTGACGAAATGACGTCATTATACCAGCGATATTCTTCAGTAAAACTCTTTTACAATCGAAATAAACGGTGAAAAAGCATAAAATAAAAGGAAAATTTGTTGGATACGGTGGAATGTCGATTTTAATTCACTCGTGATCATAGAAAATATATATAAAAGTATTTATGATAATCTTAAAATAGAAAAAGGAGTTCCGAAAATTTGTTATTTTCACCGATGAAAATATCAATTGGTTTATTTTCACTGCTGTTATTTCACTGCAGAAATGTCATATTTTATCATTAGGTGTAAAAGAATATAAATACCAATCTATCATGCACACAGGCTTATGTTGTCCCAACCGTTGTTTTACTTAGTTTTGTTATTAGCAGTTTTTTTTACTCTATATTCAATCCACAAGAAAACGGTCTAGCATTTGTTAACGTATTTTAACCTTTAATGAAATAGACCCAGTTTGCGAAGATGCAGACCCGGACTGTGATACCTATGGTACTGGGTACATATGTACTGAGGAGTACAGACCTTGGGCCTCCATACACTGTGCGAAATACTGCAACCTGTGTAACCAAGGTGAATATGTATTCGTTCTTCTGCTTTTTTTTTCAAAAATGGGTTGTACTTATTATTGGGAATTTCAAGACATTTAGTTGCTCACTGTGCAGTCGGGCCGACATACTGGCCATTCCTTTATTATCATAAACATTAAAGTTTTTATTGGCTTGGTTTAATAACTGATGTTGTATAGTCCTTTTATACAAGTTGACTTGTACATGCGTGTTTTTCATATGTGTGATAATGAAATTTTGCAAACCTTTTTGGTCATTATTCTTTTTATTTTTTTTTCAAATCAACTAACATATGTTGATGAACAAACAATAAGAATACAAGTTCAGAAGAAAAGACCAGTGACCATATAAAATGGCCTTTTATACATCGACATTTATTTACGTTTGTACAGCCAAAATTTCTTCATGTAAAAAAGACGTGTACACTATTTCGAAGTCAACATAAATCTGCGGAGACTCAACCATACCAACAATATACAAAATGTTTAGTTTTACGACAAATGCGAGTTAAATATTCGGTATCGGCGAAATCGGTCGTTTGAAATTGTATTGAAGTAAAAAACTTACATTAATGATACCGTTATAAGATGGATGGATTATGTGAATTTGCATTCCTCGTTTATATACATATATTGATTGGTAATAACTTCTTTTTGCAGAACAGACCACTAAACCGCCTACGACGACGGTAACAACACCTCTAAAAACAACTGAGTCAACAACGCTGACTACACAAACCACGCGTAGGTATCAAAACTGAAAGCCCGTTGCATGGGTAACCGCCTTCTTCAAGATTGCCACAAGTTCAAATATTCAAGATTCAGAAGTCTAAAGTGTATGTGGAAAGGATTATAAATTACGTGCATCATTTCTATTTGATTCATATGGTTTTATATCACTTACGCACTGTATAAAAATTGGTCCAATAATATGTTATGGCTAAAATATTATATACATTTTAAACGTTACGACGCAATTCACTTATGTTGTAATAAGTAATGTTCAAAATAACTATTTTTGTTATTATTATACTGCTTTATCTTGCGCGAAGAAATTCGACAATCGTAATGTAAATCTATAAACATCTAAATATTAAAAGCTATTTTGGGAACCTGCTGAGATTAGGTTTAATAAATTGATGCTGATCACGTGTTTATTTCAATAATATTTTCCTAAGAAAGTTCTTTAAACCGTAAACGAACGACTCAATATTGTTTCCAGCTGTCTCAACAAGTGTTACGGTAACAAATGAAGTGTGTGCAGACTTGGATAACGACTGTTACTCTTATGGTCACAACTACATATGTGTCGGTGACATGGTAACGTGGTCACAGACAAACTGTAGAAAAACCTGCGGATTCTGTAAAGGTATAGCATTAGAGCTGTTTGTGTATAACGATTCATTCATGGTTTATTTTATGTTAGTGCCGACAAATTTTATATCATGTTACTGTGGCAGCCACAGGATATGGCATGCTTTGCTTCTAAATTTTGTTCTGTGTGTCTTATTTACGGTTTTAACATTATATACTTTGAATCGCCCGAATATTCGGCTATACAATATGTTTAAGTATGTGAACATATGCCTTCGAAGATGGGTGTATGCTTATGCTCGTGGTGTCTGTAAATTTAATGATATTGTTTTAATTAATCTTCAACACTAGCAATTGCAATTCTATAAATATTATTAGGACAGAGAATTCCTTGATTTTGCAATGTAGGCAAGTGCTTATTTGTGTATAAAACACATACCAGTACATATAACCCAATATTAAGCATACAAATCAATCAATCGGGCCTCTTTATCAACCAATTGAACGGTCTGTTAAAAGCTTTGAGGGTATTAATCGGTCTACCTGCGTTACAATCGTAAACTTATTTTTCAAGAAAAACACAGTAATACGAACACACACTTAAACATGAACTGTTATTAATTTAGTATCAATATTGAGTTTATTTGTACGAGTTTTTGGGTATACTTTGCATCCGTATATAATGGCATCCATTATTCTAGATAAAGTTGTGCTAGAACTTTATAGTTATCATAATTAAAAACTACTCCAGATCCTGTGTGCGAGAACGTAGATCCAGATTGCGACACTTATGGGGTTGACTACATATGTCAGGAAGAGTTCAAACCATGGGCCTCTATACATTGTGCAAAGTACTGTAACCTATGTGATCAAGGTATAAAACGGCTATTGTTTACCCATACATGTAGGAGACTTTGACGGAGCTGAGACTCTTGTTTCGCTACATATATTGTCAAATAGGAGTACTCTATTGCGTTAACGACACCGTGTATTATATGCATTGGTCTTTCTGAAATGAGCTTTTATCACTTGCAAGTATTGTTTTTGTACATATTGACTGAACAATTGTACGTTACGATGTTTTTCATGACATTATATATGAATTTCTATTTTAGTGTATGAGTGTTATGTTTTCAGCAAATGCAACAACGATCATGACAACAACACCTGTGTCAACAACAGAAACACGAACAACTACAGAACCGATTATCACGAGTAAGCAGTTACTTAGCTTGGATAAACAGAAATGTGTTTAATTTTGCAAACTAAATATTATAAATATAAAATAAAGTAAAAAATTATAAAAAGTAGATTAAAATCGTTTCAGCTGTTGCGAAAACAACTACGTCGAAACCGGAAGTGTGTGAAGATCTTGACAAGGACTGTTACACGTACGGCCACGACTACATCTGTGTTGGTGAGATGGTTCAGTGGTCACAGATCCACTGTCGGAAAAACTGCGGATTTTGTAAAAGTAAGGAATTCTACATGTCTATTCTATTCTAGGGCTTTTCAAAAATATTAATTGACATGACACACGTAACAAGGGACCTGTTTTTGACCCTTAGTCTTTGTCATACAAATCAAAATAGACCCTTCCATAAATGTTAATCATTTGTGAATTGGTTTGCAATACTTTTCATAAATCGTCATCAATATCACTTGTGTAGCGGTTAAAACCTTTCGAAAAGGAATTGAGCTTTGTTTGAGGTCAAAAAGCTGAAATGTGGTGGTATTTATGATATTTAACGGACGGAAATTGATCGTTTAGCATCAACTGGGATTCGCCGTATAGCTTAGTGGAAATGGTGTCCACCTAGCAACCGCAATATAACGGGTTCGATCCCTTCTGTGGAGCGCTCTTGATTAGTTTTCCAAAGACACCAAGTACTGGTTGAACCAAGTAAACGGACTCGAGAGCGTTTTAATAACCCTAAGGTCATCGATGCGATCGAACAAACAATATGTTTGAAATGCCACTAGCTGGGAAAGAGTTTTCATATGTTTTTTTCAACGCTCGGATCAATCTATTTATTGCGCATATCAGACTCGTGTCGCGTAGAGAACTTTCGGTCTTCAGGGTTACCTGCGCACATGTGTTCATGGTATCTACGATATATTTGTAGGCCCTGTTTGCGAAGATGCAGACCCGGACTGTGATACATATGGTACTGGGTACATATGTATTGAGGAGTACAGACCTTGGGCCTCCATACACTGTGCGAAATACTGCAACCTTTGTGACCAAGGTAATTATTGTAAGAAGACCCGCAACTATGTATAATTCAAGTTAATGAGTAATATTCAAAGTTTGTTCTCTACACAACACTAAATCCGTATGCATGGTGTCATAATTATATATTGACCGCTTGCCCTGTTCAGTTTGCTTAATCTATATTAAAACAAGTTATCTGTGTAATATGTGTAATAAAATGTCCACATATAAATCAATATTAAATAAAACATAAAGTGATTCCACTAAACTTACTTTTATTGATTGAATTGTGATTTAAAATTATTATGCGAAACATGCCAAATTATAACTGATCATTATCTCGTCGCCGCTTGTCTTAGTTATATTCCCTGTCTGTCCGTTTACAGAAACAAATTCAACTACTTCTTCTCCTTCAATAATGTCAACAACAACATCTACAACAACGGCCCCTCCTTCGACGTCGACACCGGTTGTCATGACAAGCACTGCGACGACAACGGAAGTGTGTGCAGACTTGGATAACGACTGTTACACTTATGGTCACAACTACATCTGTATCGGTGACATGATAACGTGGTCACAGACACACTGTAGAAAATCCTGCGGATTCTGTAAAAGTAAATATTCACGAACGTTACTGTATGCTTATGCTCGTTGTGTCTGTAAATTTAATGATATTGTTTTAATTAATCTTCAACACTAGCAATTGCAATTCTATAAATATTATTAGGACAGAGAATTCCTTGATTTTGCAATGTAGACAAGTGCTTATTTGTGTATAAAACACAACAAGTACATATAACCCAATATTAAGCATACAAATCAATCAATCGGGCCTCTTTATCAACCAATTGGACGGTCTATTAAAAGCTTTGAGGGTTTTAATCGGTTTACCTGCGTTACAATCGTAAACTTATTTTTCAAGAAAAGCACAGAAATACGAACACACACTCAAACATGAACCGTTATTAATTTAGTATCAATATTGAGTTTATTGAACGCGTTTTTGGGTATAGTTTGCATCCGTATATAATGGCATCCATTATTCTAGATAAAGTTGTGCTAGAACTTTATAGTTATCATTATTAAAATCTACTCCAGATCCTGTGTGCGAGAACGTAGATCCAGATTGCGACACTTATGGGGTTGACTACATATGTCAGGAAGAGTTCAAACCATGGGCCTCTATACATTGTGCAAAGTACTGTAACCTATGTAATCAAGGTATAGAACGGCTATTGTTTACCCATACATGTAGGAGACTTTGACGGAGCTGAGTCTCTTGTTTCGCTACATATATTGTCAAATAGGAGTACTCTATGGCGTTAACGACACCGTGTATTATATGCATTGGTCTTTCTGAAATGAGCTTTTATCACTTGCAAGTATTGTTTGTGTACATATTGACTGAACAATCGTACGTTACGATGTTTTTCGTGGCATTATATATGAATTTCTATTTTAGTGTATGAGTGATATGTTTTCAGCAAATGCAACAACGATCATGACAACAACACCTGTGTCAACAACAGAAACACGAACAACTACAGTACCGATTATCACGAGTAAGCAGTTACTTAGCTTGGATAAACAGAAATGTGTTTAGTTTTGCAAACTTAATATTATAAATATAAAATAAAGTAAAAAATTATCAAAAGGAGATTAAAATCGTTTCAGCTGTTGCGATAACAACTACGTCGAAACCGGAAGTGTGTGAAGATCTTGACAAGGACTGTTACACGTACGGCCACGACTACATCTGTGTTGGTGAGATGGTTCAGTGGTCACAGATCCACTGTCGGAAAAACTGCGGATTTTGTAAAAGTAAGGAATTCTACATGTCTATTCTATTCTAGGGCTTTTCAAAAATATTAATTGACATGACATACGTAACAAGGGACCTGTTTTTGACCCTTAGTCTTTGTCATACAAATCAAAATAGACCCTTCCATAAATGTTAATCATTTTTGAATTGGTTTGCAATACTTTTCATAAATCGTCATTGATATCACTTGTTTAGCGGTTAAAACCTTTCGAAAAGGAATTGAGCTTTGTTTGAGGTCAAATAGCTGAAATGTGGTGGTATTTATAATATTTAACGGACGGAAATTGATCGTTTAGCATCAACTGGGATTCGCCGTATAGCTTAGTGGAAATGGTGTCCACCTAGCAATCGCAATATAACGGGTTCGATCCCTTCTGTGGAGCGCTCTTGATTAGTTTTCCAAAGACACCAAGTACTGGTTGAACCAAGTAAACGGACTCGAGAGCGTTTTAATAACCCTAAGGTAATCGATGCGATCGAACAAACAATATGTTTCAAATACCACTAGCTGGGAAAGAGTTTTCATACGTTTTTTCAACGCTCGGATCAATCTATTTATTGCGCATATCAGACTTGTGTCGCGTAGAGAACTTTCGGTCTTCAGGGTTACCTGCGCACATGTGTTCATGGTATCTACGATATATTTGTAGGCCCTGTTTGCGAAGATGCAGACCCGGACTGTGATACATATGGTACTGGGTACATATGTACTGAGGAGTACAGACCTTGGGCCTCCATACACTGTGCGAAATACTGCAACCTTTGTAACCAAGGTATATATTATAAGAAGACCTGCAACTATGTATAATTCAAGTTAATGAGTAATAGTCAAAGTTTGTTCTCTACACAACACTAAATCCGCATGCATGATGTCATAATTATATATTGACCGCTTGCCGTGTTCAGTTTGCTTAATCTATATTAAAACAAGTTATCTGTGTAATATGTGTAATAAAATGTCCACATATAAATCAATATGAAATAAAAAATATAGTGCTTCCACTAAACTTACTTTTATTGATTGAATTGCAATTTAAAATTATTATGCGAAACAAGCCAAATTATAACTGATCATTATCTCGTCGCCGGTTGTCTAAGTTATATTCCCTGCCTGTTCGTTTACAGAAACTAATTCAACTACTACTTCTCCTTCAATAATGTCAACAACAACATCTACAACAACGGCTCCTCCTTCGACGTCGACACCGGTTGTCATGACAAGCACTGCGTCGACAACGGAAGTGTGTGCAGACTTGGATAACGACTGTTACACGTATGGTCACAACTACATCTGTGTCGGTGACATGATAACGTGGTCACAGACACACTGTAGAAAATCCTGCGGATTCTGTAAAAGTAAATATTCACGAACGTTACTATTTTTATCACGTTTTGTAACAATGTGAACGTTATTTAAATTATTGATTGGTCAGTGATACCTACCTAGTTGTGTAAATTTATTATACAGCCGGTTTGATAAAAGTAAAAATAGCAACGCTAGAATTATTATGCAACGTGTCTAGACTATCATCACGTGGTTGGTAATGAAGGCAGGGATTAGATCAAGATACGCTGGTTCCAGACAAAGCTCTGCGGTGGTTGGTTAAGTGGAAGACCGAGTAGTTCGATGTACACACACTTGATACGATATCAAATTGCCAATTTCGTATGTGCAATAAACCTACGTGCAAATTAATCAAAAGCAATTCAATTATACAAATAAACTTGTGTTGCCCAAGGAGTGTGTGCTATATGTATTGCAGCTTGGCACACAGTAAACTGTTGCAAAATGTATAAAGCGTGTGTTGGGTTGTTTATATAGACCAAGTAAATTGTATGATAAAACATAATAAATTACACATTATGTCATACATAGACCCAGTATGCGAGGATGTAGATCCAGATTGCGATACGTATGGAGCCGAATATATCTGCACGGAGGATTTCAAACCTTGGGCGTCAATACATTGCGCCAAGTTTTGTGACTTATGCGACCAAAATGGTATTGACTAGTTTTCACCAAATTGATGGCGCAAGGTATCCTTCTTTGCCGGGTATGGTATATTTGTCAGGTAGTTGTTGGGTTGGACCCATGCTTTTTATCTCGTATATCTCTTTAAATACCTTTTCAAAACCTTCCTCTAGTACGACACGGACTGTGTTGTTTACCTTTGCATACAAATGTTAATCCAAATAATAAACTTTAACCTACTGTTGACTTTACAAATGTTCTTCATGTATACGAGGGAAAATTTTGTACACTGTGAGACGCATGGTAGTTTTCAGACAACAAACATGTTGATCTTCGGCATGTGTTATCCCTATCCTTGCATGTGATTGCCATTTTCGCTGTCTTACTTTTTTTATATTCACCATTGTGGCCATAAAATACCATGGAAGTTATCTCGTTGGTTTCTATGATTTTTTTTTATATTTTAGTGAATCTATTGGCTATCTTTGGTGTGTTCTCTTTTTTTCAGACATGCTTTGCTTTTATGTAGCTAGTATATGTATAGACCCAGTGTAGTGTATTGCATTTATACATCTATATCTTTTACCGTGTTCGAAAGCCAAATAATAAATAATAACAATCATAACTAAGCATGATCGTTTTGTAATATTTTATTTTGTGATTTGATTTGCTTAAAATGATACTAAAATACTGAAGTCAACGTTATAATATTATTTTAATTGTCAATTCTATAACTGTGGTTGATTTTTTTTAGTCACGGTCTCCAACCCAGTCACGACCCCTAAAGCAACTACTGTGGCTACAACCCCTGAGCCGACTACAACTACCCCAAAGCCATTAACGACCACAACAACAACAACCACTAAGACAAAGCCTACAACTATTTCTACAACTGCAACAACTACTACTACAACCCCGACTACCACCACCACACCAACAACAACTGCAACAACAACAACGACTACCCCAATCAAAACAACGACAACATCAACCACTACTTCCACAACAACAACAACTACCACACCGAAACCAACAACTACTACTATTGATCCAAGTGAGTTTAATTATTTAATTTACTTCATCTTTAACTTTTCATATTGGGTATAATCATTTTGGTATTTGTTTCTGTGTCATATTTAAAGCTTTAATAGCCTTTATGTGCATGCACTTGTTGGAATCACACGGGATGGCCGAATCAAGCATGAATTCTATTACCATATCAATAATTTATAGCGATTACTGTCGTAATGACATAAAAACAGGAACACATAATACATTTCTTTTTACAAAACGCTAACAGAAGAAATCAGTTTTTAAGATGATTCCCATGCTTGAAATCGTTTAATTAAGAGTGACGCTTTTACTGCCAGGTGCTTTATCATTATTTGCATTGATTTGACTTTAACATGTATCATTGTGATCGTCATTAAGCTTAAATCATACAGAACACACTTTTGTTAATGATTAGGCGGATCAAGTTTCTACAGTGCATTTATTAGTTATTAATTAATGATAAATTAATAGTTCCATAGTGGGGAACATACCCATGATCTCCCGGTCTCTAGGTTTACGCCATATCTACTTAGCCATGGCGACCAGCTTAGTCACGTTATTCTGTTTAAGCATGAGGAAAAGAATTATACTCGGTCACACAAATTTGTTATGTATCAATGCCACTGACATTTGAGCATTCTCTGAGAACACGGGGTAACTGCATGTGCGTTAAGTTTCGTCCAATTTTAGCCTGGGGAGTCCACACAAGCTAATTAGAGACGACACTTTCCGCTTTTTTGTTTTAATGGACGACTCTTCCTGACGAAAATCCAGTTCAGGCGGAAAGTGTCGTCCCTGAAAAGCCTATGCGGATTTGCGACATTTATCACCGTTTTCTTAGGTCGCGACTTATATCCTTGTCAACAATACACAGTTAACAACCGAAACACATTCAATCTTTCAGGGGTGGCGTGCGGTAATACGTTCGATGGCTGTATTGGATATTCTGATCAGGATTGTTTGAATCCAGATTTAAGACCTGTGCTTTGGGAGAACTGCCGAGGTCATTGTAGGATGTGCTTAGGTATAAGGCTATTTTTCTTCCATAAAGAAGTGTTGGATATGTACCAAAAAAAGTCATGTTTAATTAAGCCAAAGGACATTGGAAAAACTACACAAACACCAAAGATTGAATTTATAGTTCATTGAATATAATGATAAACATATAGAGAAGAGTGGTTATACAAACTAATGAATAACATTTTATTTTGATGTTGCTTAAGCTTATTTATTTTAGCTCGATTTTTATCGAAAACATACTGTTTTAGCACTATCGACTCCTTGTCCTGGTTGCAACAAGTACCTGTGTTTTATGGGCAGATCTAAATAACACTTCCATATTGGGGATCATACCCATGATCTCCAGCAGTCAATTGTGTACATATGGATGACTTTAGCAAATCCAGGAGATAACCTTTATTTGGATAAAGATAGCCAACGTCAAATACTTTGGCTATATCTTATCCCAAATGTACCCAAAACGTGCTCCTGTTGGGATATCTGTTTGTTTTTATCAATCGCTAACCGAAAAAGACATCCTAAAATTGAATTGAACTCAAAGTTATCCACTGGATAAGAGTTTTCCACATTTATACAATTGGCAGCCGGTCGTTATGAGTTCTTTATATCTACTAAGCCATGGCGACCACTTATTTCAATCTAATCTTACAGATGCGAAACCGACAACTACGGCGACCACAATCCCAACCACAACTACTGACCCAAGTACGTATATTTCCTACCGATACGTACTTACATAGCATCAAAATATTGTTTAACATTTATGCCCATTTGCTGATTTATTACATACTTGTTCCAATAAGAATATACATGCATCTATATTGAACTTATCATCTGAGTTGCTAGTCATACAAAGCGGACGCTGCAAATACGCTCTGCAATATGCTACTTAACCGATGTGTAAAATGTTCATTTCATTGTAATGTATATGTAATATATTCGTGTTGCAAGGATTAACCTATATCCGTTTTATCTCTTTTCGTCAATACTTGTTTGTACAAACATGCTACTATACAATTATGGGTGATTGATTTGGTCACTGAAACTATAATGACAGGTAAGTTAAGCAATATTTCCTGTATTTCCTAAAGCAAACTATGGACTTCCTGATGCAAATATAAATTTGTGATTTCACCTTGTAGACTGTAAATCATGTTTAATCGCATTGCCTATTGAAGATATAGGAAACGGTCAGTTGGACTATATTTTCTTTAGCGAACTATATGCGTTATCATGAGTTTTTAACCCCGTATAGACCAACAGTGGTCATCGTGTACGACAAGTGCAACCCACTCTCTCTGTTAAAAAGGGGTTTAATGTATGTGCGTAAAGTCTCCTCTAGGATTAACATGTGCATCCGCACAGGCTAATCTGTGACGACACTTCCCGCTGTTATTGTATATTTCGTTTAGGATAATATTTGCTCAGCTAAAGTCCAGTTAAGGCTGACCGCACAAGCTAATCTGGGACGGCACTCTAAGCACATGCATTAAGCCCCGTTTTCCGCGGCTCATATGTTTTCAACTGTTTCAACTCGTAGAGACCAACTGTGGCAACGTGTACGACATGTGCTCGTTGTACGCCCCCGAGGACTGCACGTCGGCTGAGAACCACGAGTACATGTGGGAGCAATGCAGAGCGTACTGCGGTCTCTGTCTCGGTTAGTTGTATTGCAATACTATTATTTGCATTGCTGAGTGTAAAGAAAATATATTTATTTTAAACAATTATTTGTATACATAACATTTCACACAACATGTAAAAATGTGTTCATTGGATTGAAACACAAAACAAGGTCGTCTATGGTTCTTCTCCCTCGGCAGATATACAGTTGTATATTGTCGGAACAACATAGTTTAAAACATTCTATGATTATACCCTTGAAACACTAAGTGGACAATTCAATAATTACTTGTTGGATGCTACCACATACCCTATGTATATCAAGAGATAAAAACAAATTTATGTTTTTAACGACGGTCTTTGCTTCATGTGGTTTGCTTCAGGATGTGTTAACTTGTTAACATTTAATAAATATCTCAGTGTATATGCAAAAAAGCAATTATTGTAGTAGTTTTTTATCCAGTCATAACAAGTTTAATGAATTACATCCGTTAGTTTGGCGTAGTGTTAGTAGTACTAGCAAAGCCAAGACATGTCCATAAAGTATCATTAATAAAACACCGGACAACAATCAGATAATATGTATTGTCGGTATCGTTTCGTATACATATTGTAATAAGCTTGTTATCGATTTTATGGTGCTGTAGATTGAAGTTTGCTCCCCTGTTTGTTTTTCAGAACCAAAACCGAAACCTCCAGGATGCACAGATGAAATGCCGAATTGCGACGCGTTTCCAAAAGAAATTATTTGTTCGAGTGTCATGAAAGATTCATGTAAACATACTTGCAATAATTGTTAATGTTTTCCTCTGGAACATTATATATGAAAGTCCCATGATAAACGAATAAAGTCATACCACTAACTTTTTTTTTGTTTTCTAAAACTTTGCGTTTTCTTGCTTTGTCCGTTTAGTTCGTAAGCCGTATAGTTATCACACAACATATTCGTAGTAAATGTTTGTCCAATCTTGTTAGGGTATCCACAACAGTAACAATTAATACAATTTTATGGTACATTAAAAGAATAACAACAATGCAATCAGAACGAAGCATATACTCTATATGCACTAAACATTAGCTGACCGTAGGACACATTCACTAGAGAGAACTGGCTCTCAGAATATGCAGAATTACATGAATACCATTACCGTACAGCGATTTATAACATTCAAACAAACGCCCGTTGGGTGGCGTGAATTTGTATAATAAATCAGTGGTATTGCAATTAAGAGCTTCATTCGCATTCCGATAAGATTTCAGATTAAATATTAATTTGAAAGGGTTTTACATCTAGTTATAAGTAGACCATTACAGCCATTTCATGTCGGAAATGCCGATGAATTCGTTTCTCTTGTTTACATAACCACCCCATGGGTTTTTATCATTCATGGGTTTTCAGACATTGGCTCTAAAAATAATAATACAGATAAAATATTGTCTGTCTCGTGGCTCTTCTAGTTGAACAACTGATAAATAACATTAAACCCATCCTAAATGTTTCTTTCTTTGCAAACCAATGCAACATTAAATGAAACAATATCTTTGCAAATTGGAGTAATGTTTTAGGATTATGATAGATAAGCATCATTTAATGTGAACTTAATTATGTCCAATCAAAAGCATTAACACAAGACACAAATTGGTATATTTCGTCAAAAGTACATATTTGTAATATGATTATATTTCACACGAATGAATGCCGCACGATATGTTTTTTAATTTATTCTCACATTGTTGTACTTGTATCTGTTTCCATGAACTTCCTATGCAGGGCGTTTATACACATTGCTAACCTTGTTCGAACACTTTATTTAACTTTTTTTCTTGTTAATGAATTATGGTCCACACCACCGTCGGATTGAAAATGGCATCCGTTTGGAAAATTGTGAATTAGTTTGAGTGATATTGCAAAACAGACCTCTTGCCTGGAAAAAACATTCTGTCCCTATTCCCCTTCGTGCACTTAACAAAGCATGGGCTGTTCATGTCTGGCTTTTCTTTTTTTGTTATAATGTAAATGTTGTTTCATAGCAAAATTGACGCGAACAATTTTCGCCATAAATATATTTTCCACCGCATACATATTCAGATTCTGGTTATATTTTGGTTCCAGCGATGATATTCCCTGTATTGACATTGTAACGCACAGCAAACCGTCGTTTTATTCGCATTCATATCACATGTATTCGGCGCGTGGCCAAGTCACTTTAACACTATCAATTTGTCATAAAACAACTTTTGCCATATTTGTTTAGGATTTAAATAATTTAACACTCCGTATACATCATACAATTATAATCAATAGTTAAAATGCCATGTGCACGGCGATAAAGAATCGTAAATGAAACTCAGTGATAAAGACAAAAATAAACAAAACAAAATGCCTTTTATTAACCAATAAATAGGTATTGTGTCTGTTGATTTATATTGTACATATTGATGTTATGAGTTACTTCCGGGACGAACGTGGCTACATTTTTTAGCTTAACCTTGTGTACAATATATTTATTGTTATCACTCTTTCATTGTTTAATTTCATATAACATCATCGCCACAAAGGTTTTATATATGATAAAGGTGCATTCCATTTTTTTTATCAACCATTACATTTCATTGCCAAACAGCATTGTAGCCTTATATCTATAATTTCACGGGTTTTCATATATTGTTATTTCCTTCGTTGGAAAACCTATTTACTAGACAATTTTGAATCCGTCGTTAAATAATGTAATAACAAGCTTGCATAACAAATATTGCAAAGAAAGACATCACACGATTTTGAAGTTTCCGTTACCATTGTGAAGTGGTCAAATATCCTGTCGCTCACGAGGTACACAGAAGCCGGTCCACGTGTCCGAGTTCATACCGTTACGTCGAGGTTAGTATGGTTTCCATCATTTGTCAGATATGATTGCTTCAACAAGAATGTGCATTTTTATGTCTCTTGACTTATATTGTATAAATGCTTGATTTAAGTTGAGGGTATCCTATGAAAGAAAAAAATAATAGTATAAACATTATCTTACGAAGAAAATAGTTTTACTAGAATTTGTTCCATATACTTGAACGAAATGCAATGAACAATGAACACACATACTAAGTAGGGCCAAAACTATTGCAAACGGATTTTGTGACAACTTATCTCTTGCACGTGGCATTAACTAAGGTTAGGGCCATTTTGAATATACACACAGTTCAAAACTGCGACTTGTTATGGTCAGATGATCCCGGGATAATGTTGACAAAGTAATAAAAACTATTACATTATATTTACTTGAATACATTTTGTATATCGGATTCATTGATTACTTATGCATGTCAAGATACTCAATCTTGATGATATCTATTCACTTAAATACTAACCAAATTCTTATCGTAAAAAAAGAAAAGAAAAAAGCAATAGTTTTAAGTGTAATATTACACACTTAAATGTCTTTTACAAATCTATAAGATTGGCCATGCATGGTTGTAAATTGTGTTATTGTATGTATTATTATATTGTACATGTCATGGACTAGACAATAAACTTTGAAACTCTCTAAAAAGCGTAATAGCTTTGTGTCTAATTGACTCTGTACTGCATCGCATATCGAGGATTTATATTATGATTCGCGTTTATTCCTTCTAAATGACACATTTCATCAATAAGATAGCATCGACACGCTGGAAGTTAAAACTATTATGTATGACGCTATTTAAATCGACAAAGCAAAGTAGTTATTATTATCCTACCCTACGTTATACGGCGAAACATACGTTGCTTGAATAATTTGCAGACACACATGAACTGCCTGAATGTGACCATTGGTTTTATATATGATACGGAGTTAATCGATATAAATTACCGCGTTTAATTAGCAATTGATTCTTTACACACTTCACAATATATTAAACAGGCGCACTTGCCTTGTTTGATGTGATTCGCGAACAATTACTTCTTTCATGAAGCGGGGTCACATTTTCCCAAAAAATTGAAGAAACTGTTTTAGTTCATCTTCGATATTAATCATGCTATTGAACCAACGCTTCTACTTAATGAACTCCGATACGTGACAATTGTCAATTCATTTGTGTTGCGCTATGAATCAGACGACATATTGGCACACGTCAAATAAGTCACGACGATTCTGAAAATCATTCAACATCATCCGACAGAATACTTTCCGGTAGTGGAATGTTCAATAGAATGTTAAAGGTCATCCTCTTTATTTCCTCGGTATGATATGCGTTTGCCATCTTAAGGAAAATGGAATTGAGCCACAATATGTCCCCATTGTCTATTGATACAATTTAAGAAATATCATCATTTTACATAACCTTAATAAATCTGCAACAGTTTTCTGTTGTCAATACAACGTCATTGTGAGCATTTGTTTTATTTGAATGATGTAATTAGCATATGTTATCGTTTCCTTGGTTTGGACGTGTAAATGTGTATCTAATTACAATAAAACAAAAAAACAAAAAAAACAGACACAAGTAACAAATAATACAGAAACATTGATAAGCTATTATATTTCTTTTCTAAAATCTTAAGTGTTTTGTCTACTGAAACACTGTGATGTTTTAACGAGCACAAATCATAGAAGGGAAAAGGCGACTTTGTTTTAGATGTTTTAATAAATGATAACTGAGAAATGTGTTTTGTTTGTGTGGTGTTGCAATACACAGTTGGTTATATATTAACCCATTCATGCCTAGCGTCCTGAAAAAAGGACATTGCAAACAGCGTAGACCCAGATGAGACGCCGCATAATGCGGCGTCTCATCTGGGTCTGCGCTGTTTGCTTTAAGAAATTTCTGTAAGAAATATTCTAAATATAGAAATAAATATACTAGACATCCCTAATTTTGGAAATAAATTGATCCAACTTAGAAGGATAGGAGAGTCCACTGGGCATAAATGGGTTAAACAGTATATTTGTTGTTCATCGTATTCATGTCATAAATGCATCCTTAGAACATAATTGAAATTCAGAACAAGGAATATTTTATAAATATATATGTAAGTTTAATATCCACAATGGCGCATATTTAGATCGATCTTTTAAAAGCACACATGACGTGATGATAATGACGCAATTATAGTTTGATGATTAATTTCTTTGCACGCGGTATCAGCTTAGTAATCAACGCGAACTTAAAACACATTTCCTTTGGACCGGATGAACAAGGAAGCTTACGGATTCATTAGTGAATCATCCACTTTATTTCCCCATGGAAAAGACAGTTGGTCTGTTCCAAGTAATGTGAAAATTAACATACACGGTTACTATTCACTGGTGTTTTCTTACGGCATATTTCTTCATACTGCCCTTTTATTATGTTACAAGCAGACCAAAACTGCCAACGTTAGGTGTTGATCATCTGACACTGTCATCCCACATATGTCGCATAATATTAGTCTCTGTTTTGCTGTCACAACTAGAAATGTATCTGTCGTCTGTGAAAACTGAAATAGGCCGTGCTCTGTAAAAAAGGAGTTTAATGCATGTGCAGTCCGCACAGGCTAATCTGGGATGAAAATGTCCGCCCAAACTTTATTTTTGCTAAAAATATCTTTATAAACGACAAATACCATAAAAGCTGAATGTGTCATATCTGAGTAGCCTGTGTGGACTTCACGGGCTAATCCTGGACGGCACTTTACGCACAGGCATTAAACCCACTTTTCACAGAGCACGGTCACACTGTGTCCAGACAAAGGGGCTATCCGACGAATGGTATAGTTAATTGATACTCTTCTACTTGGTCTCGATAGAATCAAAACTTCAGAGTACGTAGGAACAGATACAGAGAGTTGTCACGTTTATTGAAATACACGGAAACGTTAGTGACTAAAAAAGAGGTTATTGTTAATTACGCAGGCTGGACAAACTCAAAATCTGTGGAGCATATGTATTGTAATATATTATATTCTGGTTATAAAACACATAAACTTATTGACTTATCATGTATATCAATCACATATCTTGATTCAACAAATATCCTACACAACTTCGTACTCAAACGTTAAATTACCTGAGGTATTTTCTGGGTTTGAAAAAAAAACAAACATCTCATTTACCAAGTGGAACATATATTCCTCAGGACATCTGAGGAAAAAAGTATCGCCCTAACGCACGAGTCTGCTGGACAAGCTGCACGGTTAGGGGAGGGCTCTACAAAAGAGCACCCGTTTCAAACTTACTTCACGGCTCCAAATGTAGCGACAATCGAGAACAACAACCAAGCATTAAAAGTAACCATACATTATTAAATCCATTATGAATAAGCTGTTTCTTGTAAAGAAATCACACATTTTTGTTTGACCGTTCCAATGAGCTTATCGATATTTACCTATTTGTGTTTGTCGCGTGCTTTTGTTTAGACAGCAAAATAACGTTTTAAGCAATACAAGTGTGTTACTTGTTTCATGGTTAAAAAGGTCTCGATTTCACCAGTGATTCGTTGATCGAAATTTGTAAGCAAAATATGCATTCTACTTGTTTTAACTTCCTTACAAAATTTAATGCCTTGTCTGTCCTTACTGATATCATGATGCATGCGCAGTTTATTTATCTTCATATGTCATCGTCAAAACATATATTGACCCTGTCTTTATAATGTTATCACGTTCATGGTTTTATTTATAGCAAATGTGCATTTTTGTTTAAAATTCGTAAACGCCTAAGCTGCTGATAGTTGATTGAATACAAACATTTGACTCCATTTTTTCTCGAAAGGAGAAAACGTATTTACTGGGGTAAGGAATTTGTTCGACGCAATATTTTCCTTATGCGTGTGGCAAGAATGAAGCCAATTAAATAATGTATCATTTGTTTATTTATGTTTCCTTATCTAATTGAAATACATAAAGAAGAACGTTGGGTCTAATATATGTTACTGAAACGATACGAACAGCAGTATCAGTCAAGACAACAACAAAGAAGCGAAATTACGTGTATCTCCACTCTGTATTAACATTTGTGTACATATGTAATCAAACTGTGATTAAACATATATGCGAAGTGCGGGTAGATAAAATATTTTGATATCAATAATATAATATGAAACATGTATATTTTAATAACTGTATTATATCAATAATAATTATCATTCATATATTATCCTTTAAAAAATGTATATTATATGAGACTTTAACAACATGAATATTTAAACATACAGTATCTTCTGTTTTGCTCACAAATATTAATGACATATATTACCATGTACTTTAAGTTTGATTCAACCATATTTATCCGCTTATTGAGTTTGTGAATACAAGTTGTTTGATATACTAGTTGTCTGGTTGTTGGTTATGTGGTGAACCATGGTTTTTCGTGTGTCTCATTGTATGGCAATTTGTTAATAATCTTAGATATAGGATATTTTAGTGATACAACTAATGATCTCCTGCTGGTGCTACTGCATTTACATATTGTGTATGTTATAAGGTTAATAAGGACACATATATGATTTTCCTGCATACAAAAACGGTGATATAATTCCGCAAAAACTTACTGCGACACCGCCAAGTTTACATAGCAATCCACGTAAAGCTCCATGCCAACAACAGATATTCAACAGGAATAGCTTGGAATGCAGACACGATATGTTATTGCTTTTCGTTCACATTTCAGATTAACTTGCAATTTTTGAACAAATGTTTCATCTTGTTTTCATTGAACCTTTGCAACCAAAGTATGGTGCAAAATACTATTTAGTATGAAGTTAACGTTAATAAAACTACCCCGCGGGAAACTAACATACATTGGTTTGCCTAAATAGGCTCTTGAAGTAATAAGATGACCATTGTTTCGTCGGTATCGTGTCTAGACTACTATAATTGCTTATACAAGATTAATTAAAACAGTTATAAAATTACAATACATCGGATTGGATTCTATATCAGTTTAATAATAAATCTTTATAGTATGTAGAGATTCAATAACTTAAATATCAAGTTAAATCTATACCAATTTCTTAATGAAATATGATACGATAGTATGCACAATGAAATTAATTCAAGTGATTATGCTGGAAATGTTTTCAACCGACTTAATCGTCAGAAGCAGTTGGTCAAGGCTTTGTAAAATCACATCTAAATCAACGACGTTGTTCTCATTTTTTGTCATTTTTTTAACATATATATGTAAAGTATTATTGTGAAATGACATACATTTGCCCACATATTATATTACTGATGGATACATTAATCCAGCACATGTTGAATCACAGTCTAATGAATTCAATTGTTTTAATTTCAGAATTCCCAAGTATTTCATAGGGAATTAGAAACTTGCGATCAATAAAACAAACTAGGAGGTGATAACAGGCATTATCTTCATATAATGTTTATGTAATTTTATTTGAAATATACTCTCGTAAATAAATGAGTATATCGTGTCCCTTCTGTAATTACAAAATTAGTGTCGTGTATTGTTACATAAACTAGTTCGTACGGCTAAACAGCATTAAGGAAATATAATTCTAGAAATTACACATTATTAACATAATATTCTGAAAAATCAAACTACAATTTTTCATATCTTATATGTATGCGTAGATTGGCAATTAGGGAATATATTGATGGCAATGTGGATCAGGTGAAATGTTTGTCACCAGCGTAGCATTTAAGTAATTTACAGTAAATAGCTGAGGATGGTGATTTAATGCAATTATCAAATTGTTAATACGAAATTACGTGACAAACACACAAGAAAGGCGGTAATAATACTATAAGTAATAAAGGGCGGTTAAAGTACTAGTACTGATAAATCAATGCGTATCATTTCATTAACGTGAATAATAGTTCACACTTATTGATTGCATGGATTACATCGTTAAAGGATGGAAGTGAGACTTCACAATAAACATATTTTATTAACTGTTGGTAACATCATACGTTATATATTCCTTTGATTTATTGTTCTTCGACATATCTAATTAACTTTTCTTGTTTTATTAATATGTCAGAGATTATAAACCATGGCTTGAATATTTGCCGCAATGACTGCGCATACACTTGCTTATGTAATCGTATATTTTGTCCTAATTCGATTCGACGCCGTTCGTTCTAAATGATACATATCCGACAGATTCAGTACGATTCGCGTAAGACATACAATGCATACTTCTGTTTTTACTATGAAATCTAGTAACGCACATGACGCCATCAAGTAATTCAACTACTATTACTTTACGTTTGATCTAACATGTGCATGTTGTTGGGATGCAATCATAAACATACAGACTTTTAATTATCTGCATACGTCCCACGTATTTATCAGTTCACTCTCTCATTTAAGAATCATAATATATAAGTCAATTTAATAAAATACTTTGAACAAGTTAAGTCAATATAATTTTCGAATATATAAAACAACGATAGTTGATAATTAGACGTCCACGTCCGGCGTTTGATGATCAACTGCTAATGATATTCAACGTAAGAACCATGGTCCGTATTTTCAATGTGTCACTTATATAAGCGCGCAGTAAATAGTTTTAAAATATGATTTTTTGTATATATTAAATGCATATTACATTTGACGTTTCACGTAAAGTTAAAGTAATATTTATATTTTACCAAGAACAATGATCTCAAAATTGTATTGAAAAGTATTATTGCAATTGTTCGCATAAATAAAACCCTGCGTTAGACCATCACATCCTGTGTGTTTCTAAAATAAGAGGGAGGGGGTGGTGGGCTCGGTAGTAATATTTTCTCTCTTTTGACAAACGATTAAGCTTGATCTGTATTTCTTGGTGTAATGAACAAAGTTCTTTACATCATGTCTTTACATCAGACAATTCTTTTAATGATGTCAATACGACAATGTAACTATAGCATTCGCCGCATAGTACATATTGAGTACTGAATTCAGTTTATAAGTTCAGTTTAGTTTATTGCTAAGTTTGTAGCAATACTGGGATTGGACTTATGTGATCGAGAAAACGAACGTTGTCTGAATATAATTGCCAATAAAATTAAAGCCGCTTTATCGCTCTTTATACCGTTCTAACTAAAGATTTATGTTTGCTGTGAAAAATGGTGCACATCAAATTAGGTGAATGATTGTTTGGTCTATATTACATTCCCATTCAACGAGGCGATTATGGTACCATCTACTGGCACCGGAGCTTGGAGTGTCCTATCAAAAATATTAAAATAAATATGGTTTAATAAATATCACTTACGCCTATCTTATTTGCAAGCGGGTCTTGATGGCCAAGTTGTTATATTTGGTTAGTTTCAATACTATCATTTCCTACATCGTTACAACTTCCTGATACACTCGTTCAGAGAAATGGGAATACCGTATATATTTTTTTCTTAACAGTCTATTCCAATGTGCACAAACTAACGCCAGATGCTTTTCAAAAACATACAACCAATGCTTTATTGTGTAGATTTGTGATATTCGATTATAACGTAAATCACAGAAAGACGAACTAAGATGACTCTTTTTACTTCAAAATTGTTATTAAATGATAACAGGAGGCAATCGGATTTTCTCTGTGTTTATATATATCACAATGATGCAATGATGTCATGTTGCATACTTTCCTTATCCGACATATTGGCTAATTGATGAATCACATTAGTTCTCCTCTATCAGACAAACAAGGTAACTTTCGTCTTCCTTGTGAAAATATGCACTGTTATTTCGCGCGGGGACGCTAGTTTGCAAGCTATTAAGTAAGATTTGTAATTTAATTTCGACGTTAAGTCCCGTACACGATGCAAGATACGTCATAATTTACCAGTATATATTATACTTTAATCACATACAATACCCTGTTTCCCATGTAATATAACCATTTCATATTTGTTTATATTACACATGTGTAATACAACATTTTTAAGCGTTTTCATTGGCTTAGTTTTTGATTATAGACCAATCGCATTTAGTTATTTTGCTGAAATGACGTTGCAACGTCAAATGACGTCACGATATGCAAATACCACTCGGGATTTATCCTTAAGTTTGCGTAAATATTTATTTATTTTGCTCATTTAAAAGCATGTGATAAAAACGATGCGACACTCGTTGTCATATCATACCATATTTTATTAAACTCGTCCAGGAAATGTGTTAGAAAGCTCGCCAAAGGCTCGCTTACTAACAAAATTCCTGAACTAGTTTAATAAAATATGGTATGATATGACAAGTCGTGCCAGATCCTATATATATCAGCACTACTCATATGAGCTGAGACTGTGTGGTACACGCACATCTTTCATGTTCTGGTCGCTTATAAGATTGTATCTGATTTTCGCCGTATAGCCAATGTGTCTAGATATTTGAAGTATTTGAATAAACTCAACCGGAGGCTATTCAACATCACGCAAGAAGTATATACTTAATACCAAACATCAGCAGGCGTCTGGAGAAATTTGATATGCCTAGATGTCTTGGTAACATGAGACTGCATTCAATCATAATCATACTAACGTCAAATGTTTGATGACTGATAACATATCTTAAAAGTTTAATATGAAACGATTCAGTTTCACAAAATGTGCACTTAGATTCTAGATAGGGTATTGAACTGTCTGATGACATCTTCTATTAATTTGCTAAGAGAAGCTGTATAAGCATAATCATTTTTTTATCTTTTGAATAGTTGTATATCATACAAACGACCACAGATCAAAGTATGTTTAAATGTCGATTTAAAAGCATGATTTGGATGCGCAAAGGAAATAAATGCTTGCGACTAAATTTAAATGAGTTTAAGCATGTTAATAACAGCGTTTGTTGCTTTGTGGTTTGTTTTCAGATGAACATTGTCCCCACCACCATTAATAACTACGCTTGATCATAGATCAAACAGTGCCAATACAGCAGCTTTGTAACTATTTTATAAGCACATCTTATTTGGTCTTAAGTAGTTTTGTCAAGGCAAACGACTTGGATGTCATATGTTTCAATCAGAAAATAGAAATTGTTTTAGTTTTTACATACTGACTGCATTCACTCTCAATGAACTTGTTTCAGAGAATACATTTTACAAGGCAAAACGATACACAATAAGATACATACTGGTATCTCACAGATATAGGTGAGATCAAAGCAAACGTATGCACCTTTTATCACTGACACTGTGTGTAAGAGGCATTACTTTTGACAATCTAAAATAAATATCCGGAAAATTGTGTATTAGCTGGATATGTGTACTTCTTCGCATCAATTGCACGAAGACAAAAGCAAACACATTTTGTTCTGTTAACAAACGACAAATAGGTTATAATTATTTTTGGGTTGTCTTAAATCGGTTCTTAAGGTCAATATCTATAAACCTCACGAACAGCTTGTTTACACATTTCCATGAGTTTTCAATTCGACACCGTTCGTTCTTAATGATACCTATCAGACAGGTTCAACACGATTCAAGTTAGACATAAAATGCATACGTCTGTTGTATTGATGTTAAAACAGTATGCGTGACGGATATTACGTTATTGTTGATTACACATACAAAATTCAATATGAAAATTAAACAGACTTTAGGCACATGCAATTATTTAATAAAATAGTGCAAAAATAAAACACAGAGAAATCAATCATTTGTATTGTTAATGATGCCTTTTTTGCATATTAAATTTAAGTATAAATAAGAAACAGGTTTTATCTATGCCAATTAGAATATATCTGGTGGTTACAAAGTAGAATTCCGTCTTTTTGCGCTTCAAAACTTAAAAATAATTTCGTTTGTCGAAATGGACGTATACGTCTAGAAATCCTACTTTCGGTTTAAAAGCGGTACCGTTTGAAAATTAATAAATTACTTGCTAACGAGGCTATAGATTTAATAGTATCTAGTACAATTAGAATATATCTCGTGGTTACAATGAATAAATCCGTCTTTTTGCGTTTTAAAACTTAAAAATAATCGCGTTTGTTGCAATGGACGCATACGTATAGAAATCCTTTTTTCGGTTTTAAAATCGGTACCGTTTAAAAAAAAAAATTTGCTGACTAGGCTATAGATTTAATGACAATTTTGCACACTTTCAAAATGCATTTATATGACTGTTTGGATTAACAAGTTTTACTTCAAGGTCAGAGGCAAAGTGTGTGGCTTTAATGGAAATTAAAAAATATGATTGTTTTGCGTTAAATAAGATGGATATAAAATCCATTCTTTACGTTTGCAAATGGAAATAATAAAAAATAGTAAATTCAAGTAAAAAGGAAATATAAATTGTTAATGTTTAATTTGTTGCTATTCAGCGAAATTGTTAGCTCTATTCTTGTAACTGTGCACATATACCTATATCTCACATCCTACAAAAATGACCTAATCCGATTGGCTTATAGCGGTCACGTGCCCATAGTTTTTTTTCATACAGCCCGAGTAATCGAGTAGTCGGTTGAGATGTAATCGTTACACAGTTAGAAACTGATGGTGTAAATCCCATACATCATCAGTTACTAAGCGTGTAACTAATAGTAAACATACATCGTTAATATTGATTATTAAAGATGCTTATAAAAACAAACAATTACAATAATTATATTACTTTAATAAAAGATGTAAACTTGATAAATCATGTTTGAATTATATAGAGTTAATCACATATATGCTATTCTTATATCCTGTTTGAACACCCGTTTTATTGAGCATAACCTGAATTTAACAAAATAATAAAATGCTTTCATGCTTGTTTACTAAACTTGATTCGGAAAATACCTTTCTCAATCAAGGTCTTATTGCTGAGTTAATTACTCAATAACGGAGTTCTGACACTATTGAACAATTTTAAGAGACGATTTGTCATATCCTGATTTATCTCCATTTTTATACTTTGGCTTGGTCGTTGTATTTTTTTGTATGTGACCTGGGTTATTGAACTGTTTCGTCTCTACATATATCTTACGCTAAATTCAGCAATATTATATGAGGCGCGCTTAGTGAAAAGGGCGTTACATGCATGCAGTCCGTACAGGCTAATCAGGGATGACACTTTTCGCCTTTACTTGCTTTTTGCTAAGAAGAGACTTTTAACGAAAAATAGCATACAAGCGCAAAGTATATATAGTTTCTTTATAATTACATACCACGCATCGGCATAGTATTACTTCAAATCGGACACATTTGTAAATACGTGTGTTAAATAATGTGTTATTACTTTGTATTGACAGCTCGGGATGATATGAATTCTTCTCGAAATATCATCTACCATGTATACTGATGACATGCTTTGGATTGTCTATACTAATCAACTAATGCAATGTCACATTTCAATGGTCAAAACGAACATTATAAACACTACTATGATTATACGAAACATTGCTCAACACCAGTTTGTTACCTGATCATTTATGCGTGAAACTAATTCGTGCTTATTTTTTTGATAACTCAGGATAATCAAACTATTACAATATCAGGGTCGAAATGCCTTTCCGTTAGTTTGTTATTTACGGTAAATTACTATTTCCTATATACTACATGCTAATACATACACTCCGACATAAATCATTAAACCCATAATTAAAGCTGAGTGAACCGCCTAATAGCGGTCAATATAAAGCATTGGGGAGAGGTGGAAGCCGTCAGTCAACAACTGCAAACTTTGTGTTGATAAAGTTGAGGCAATACAATACATATTACATGTTTGTCGAGTTCGCCGTACCGTAAATATCATTATATGAACAAACATGTATTTAGTTTTTGTTGCGCCCATATAGCCCGTTTGGCCCTGCACCCGATTTTATAAAAAGAAAGTTTTTTCTATAACTGATGGCGAAGCCAAATATTGTCATCGTACATGGAATAACGCTATAGGTGTGATATGTTTATGCGCTTGCTCGTTCAGGTTTTGGGGAGAAAAGCGTAAAATACGATTATTTGTGGAATTATAGTATTTCTATTGAATACCTATATTTTGTCAATAATAAATGTGCGAATGCCATGAATATTCGATGTTATTGAATTTTAACATTATTTGATGGTTGTTTTGCCTAAGTTATGTTAAACCATAAGATGCTACAGGTAAATACTTATCCAGAGCACCTTCATAATAATGACGAAGTATACGTGAACAAATAGTATAATTTCACGATACGAGATATGTGAAGCACCTGGTCAGTTAGTTATTCATTTCGTATTTTTCTCACTTGCATATCCAAACCCAGGAGACACATTTGTTTTACTTATTAATGTTATCATTATGCTATTACTAAATGACACGAACAGTAAATATGTGTAGCAATTCATGCCAGATACATATCAAAAGAATAATAATTTGTTTGCACTTGGTATTCCATCGACGCGAGAAGCTGTTGAAAAACGTTTAATTAATAAAATACTATAAGTTGTTACGGTTTGTGTAATGCATCATGTCATCTCCATCTACAGAAAAGTCACTTAATTTAACAGTTTAAGAACTTACTACGACAAAACAACAACAAAGACCTGGAATTAATCAGGTGTATATTTATACTAACAGACTGAAATGGCTTAACCACATGTTAGGAAAGTAATAGACTCCTATTGCGGTAATCTTGCTTTATATAATGTTTGACTGTCAACTTGGTATTATATATTATAAGTGTATCATCATAATCATGTGACTGGCTTGATATAATTCATTTGTAACGTTTCGTAGATACGCCATGTGATGCCATTTAAACGATATTTTCAGCAGGCTTTTTCGATTTGACATATTATATTCCCGCTCGAATGTAGTGAAATAGGTCGGTTCATTTCATTAGTAGAGCTAAACACCATACCAAGTACACAAAACGACCAAAATATTAGAGGATTATAATTGCAATAAGGTTGTTGTTAGACATTGACATTACTAAACGTTGTTTCCGTCACGAACAATTAGCTTACTGTTCCTTTTTTGCAGAAACAATATTTATCATAGTTTTTTTTTCTATTGTACATTTTGTTTACTTAATCGTTATCTATTAATGAATAAAACAACACTTTCAAATGTTGAATACTTAATCCAAATTACATTTTAACCGTCCCGATTGTCAACATTAAACACTCAAGTGTTTATGCCTGCGTTGTATAGATATTGTCATGTGTATTTCTAGAATTGAAATAGAACTATGTTGTTATTAAAGGCACCGTTCATAATTAAAGACCATTTCGT
Organism: Dreissena polymorpha; assembly: GCF_020536995.1. Taxonomy (NCBI): domain Eukaryota; kingdom Metazoa; phylum Mollusca; class Bivalvia; order Myida; family Dreissenidae; genus Dreissena; species Dreissena polymorpha. The sequence goes on along the minus strand of NC_068361.1, from coordinate 21,318,760 downwards.
CGGAAAGAGCATTACTTATCAGAAGATCAAATGCGTATATATATATATATATATATATATATATATATATATATATATATATATATATATATATATATATATATATATATATTCAATTAGCCTTACACAATACGGACACGGCTCTAGGCGAGTGCACGGTGAGTTACGATCAATCAATTTTGAATTATCTATTTTAAGAACTTTCCACTGTCATGTCCAATATTGCACGTACAACCATATCTGTGTTGACAAGCCCCTGATGAAGACGAAAAGTCGAAAGCGCTAGGGCATATGTATAAAATATGTAATCAGCACTGTTTGAACAGCATATTTCTCCAATCTATTATTACTGCTTTCTGTTCCTGAATCCGTTTTTGGATCCAGGGTTTTAGAAAGATTCATTCGTTGGTGTTTCATATTTTTTCTCAACCATGTATATATATATATATATATATATATATATATATATATATATATATATATATATATATATATATATATATATATATATATATATAATCTGATTAAATAGCATTATATTTTGTTTGCATGTGTGGACTGGTATATAAACTGGTGTTAAACATACTCAGTTCTATATTCGTATTTACGTGTTCTGACCGCAACATTGTTTTTTTATGAAACAACAGAACGCTATTTATCTATCCAGCTTTAGTCGAGTACATAAGATTATACATGTTCGAAATTTTAAACAACTGCATAGCATTTATCAAATGTTCCGTACTTCCATGAAATTCAAAACAACCAAGCTTACGTCAATACTGATTCGTAAAATTGTGTACTATTTGTTGAAGAATAAACATGTTGTCTATGCGTCTTAGGAAAAAATGAATAGTAGAGAATTTCAAACAGTGTACATGCACTTTTTATATGCATCAGTGTTCAACTGTTGAAAGAAAATATTTGCAATAATATAACACTCTCGAAGATTATTCTAGCTTACTTCCTCTTAAAGTGTATTCTACTTTTTCCTCATCAACGTTATACATTTTCATAACAAAATATTACAAGCATTCTTTTCAATACGCAAACATGACACAAGGTAGTGACATTTTAGTTTTACACCCGATGATCCTAAAACATACCAATTGACCCTGATTTATCAGTAAACCTTAATGTGTAACCAAAAATTAACCGCGTCTCATCCCTATTTATTAAGCAACTCAAATTGACCTCATTTGCAACAGAACATCCTTATCAACAACAATAATGTAGTTGTACAGTGCGCTCGTGAGAATTACACCACATGCTGGTTTACTTTCAAATTTCAAATAATATCTAAGACGAAGTAAGACGTGTTTAATTACAGTTTTCGAAGAGTTCGTGTAAAATGTGGTTTCTTGTGTTCGGTTTAGTTACGGTCGTTTCTCGATGTACTTATGCCAACATTTGCTTTTGTACAAAAGATAATTCATCGACAGCGGTGTTTGCCAAGCGAATTATTGCTGACATAAATGGCTACGTTGTTAACCTCCAGTGTTTCTACGGTCATTATAAGGAAGGGGACGAATGGATCTCAGCACATGATGGAACAATAGTAGGTCACTTTTTATTAATATCATGATAAACACGCGATTCATTAATGTCGCTGATGTTATCGCGAACTCTATGTTTATGTTGTACATCGTATTGAGTAGACATTTAATTTTATTGTACACAAAGAATGCTCGAAATAAGCATGCATCAAATTGGTAATTGATTTTATTGCAGGTTGTGCATATAAGACGAATTGACGTATCAACTTGCGGACCGAATTCCATTCCTAGCAACGGCATAAGTATTCTTAATACTTATTTAATTCATTTTTAAATTAATGCACATCAGTATATCAATGTTATAAAATTTGTAAAACAAGTGTGCACTTACAAGCCGGTTTAATAATATATGGAGTACTACAACATGTCTAAAATGAATTCTTAAAAACAGCGCTTTTTATGTATCGAACGACAGCGCTCTACTAGTAAGATCCTACATTATTCCAGAAAATTATTTATATAGATCGAGTGCGAACATCAGTGAAACACAAAAACGTACATACATAATATCAGTTAATATTGTTTTACTAATCTTGGATACATTAATGCGTAATTTTCCAGTCGGGCGCTTACAGTGGACAGAGGAAAACGCAATGACCGCTTATTCAGGTCGATTGATCGAGAATGTTTACCGAAAACGTTTCGTATTAGATACTGAACACTCATGTATGTATGTTTAGATATTATTGCATATAAGTATATGATTATATTCCAAAAAAACGAAATAATATGTCTTTATGAAAACATGCGTGCGTCTAATTTTGTTAAAAGTGTAATGACACTTTCAATCCTACGGCAAAGCGTATCTAGTACATTTGAGAAAATGTATTCAGATTAAAAGCCTTGTCGATATTTAAATGAGAGAATTAACGTGTGATTATTTCATTTAAGGGCAATTTACCATCCGCTAGACGTTTCGTTAACACGTTAGATATTGGTTAGAAAAGTTAATACGTAATACGTATATATACACATATTTATTGATTATTTGTTGAAAAACAACGTGAAGTTCTTAAATTATTTTTTTAACAAAATTATTTTTACATAATTGATGTATATACATATCTGAAAATATATGAAATCATTGTGTTAATTTTTTTAAAAGTATTTCGCATTGTTTTCTAAAAATAATCAAACGCTTCTTAAATGGGAAATGCTTGAGTTTAATGTACATCTATCATCCTTATAGTGCCTACAACACGCAATAATCCAAACGTATTGTATTTATCTTGACGCTTTTCCGTTGCCTAGTTTTCTCAAGTTAACGTAAAAAGTAGGACCATGCTACTTGTATCAGTAATTCAATTATAAACATTCAATGTGAGTTGTTTATGGAATTTTTAGTTTATCGAGGGTTTGTCTCGAATTGCATGTGCACATGATGTATATCCCCAATGATAATTGTGTCGTCCAATGTATATATGCCTCGCTACGGGAAAGCCGGGCTAAATGGATGTGCTTTAAGAGACGTTGCAAAATGGCCTGTGCAGTCTGCGAATACTTACTAGGAACAACATTTTTCACTTTGATTGAGTTTGCGGCACCATGAATTCCATTCTTAATGAAAATCAACTGTCGGCGGAGAGTTTCGTCCCTGATTAGCCTGTGTGACAATTAACGCACATGCATTAAGCTCGATTATCCTAGAACGTGGCTCCTTTGTTTTAGCGACAACGTTAATGCCTAATACCAGTGCAAATAAACAGGCAGAAAGCACTTGTAAGTACGTTGAATCTTTAGTCATCATTTCCCCAAAAAATTGTTATTAATAGACTTATTTACAGCTGATAAAAGTAAAACAACATTCGCTTCGTATCTTAAATGATCGATGTATCCAGTATATTTATCATTTCAAACAGATAAAATATGTGCCAAACAAATACAATGGTTATGCACAATTAAATATTTAAATCCTTGTAGATCATTTATAATGTCGTTCTAGTATTGGTGGCCACCTATGGGATATTAAAATAGTAGTTATACAAGTTTAACTTATATGAAGGTATTAGTTTAAGCATACGGCTTTAATGTTATCAGCATTTCCCAATTCTTTAAATACACATATGCTTAATTAATTATTAGCTTCTATAATTAACTGCAATTATGTGATCTTGTAAATTTATAGCATATATCGCACTAGTTATATGTGTATTGTACCAGACGCTTGTGACGCTTAAGTTAAATAAACACTATGTTCTGTTCAAACTAATAGACCGAGTACTTAGCTTTTCTAATATATAGAAATATAAAAGAATATCTGTTGAGTTGTATATGTATTCATTATTTCAACATACTACTACAGCGGAAGTGTGCGAAGATGTCGACAGCGACTGCAAAGAGTACGGCTACGGCTACATTTGTGTCGGCGATAGGATACCATGGTCACGTGTTCACTGCAAAAAATACTGCGGGTTATGTGAAAGTAATAACTTTCTTTTTCAAATGTTATAAGTTGAATATTATTTGATGTTATTTCTTTAAATAGACTTGCAATCTTAGCTTCATGTTAGTATGATACTCGTTGGTGTAAAGATGATCAATACATTTAAAAATATATCGTTAATGACTTTTGACAATATGGGGTATCATACGAATCTGTTATGGTACTCGTTTATCAATAAAACAACTTAGACCCTAAACCTCTTAAACAAAACAAACCGCAAACATTAAGCGATTTACAATACCACACAATGCTAATTAGACGGCGTGATGGCGTTAAGGTGGTTCGATGTGTATGTAACATTACACACATGACGTAGATCTAGATAATTCATGAAGAATAATATATTAACACACATTTAATCAATGAGCAGAACATTGATTAAGTTCAGGAGCGTAATAATTTTGGAAACTTGCGGAGTTTTTTAGTGTTAACGGCCATAATAACATTGAAACAAATAAGGTCTGCATCTCAAATGAAGTTATGCACAAGTTTCACAATAAAATGTTTTTATGAATAGATGCCGATTGCGAACACTTCTAAACAGTCGTATTACAAATGGCATGCAGAAAACAGTACGTTTCTCACAATACATAGGCGATATAAGATGAGATGGCATATGGATCTCTTTTCAGTGTTGGATGTAAAATTTCGTTTTATGGGATATCCAAAACGCAATGAGTTGTTCGTGATGGTTGTAAAATTGTCAAACTTTCTTCTAATAATGAACGTTTGTGCACTGTATTTTGAAAGTCTAGTAATCTCACCAGTAATAAACGTGTATATTGCGCAACATCCGTAAATTATAATAGAATATCGGCAATTTTAAATGCTATGCTATATATTGCATTATTGGTTGCTCGTAATTCAGTCTATACAAAATTATTAGTTTTATTGAAACACCTTTAATTAACAGTCAATATATATTGCAATGATATTATAACTCGTATACTAAAAAACTCGAAAACGAGATTTACTGTTAAACGTATTTTAGGTTTTTTGTAAATCGGTTAAACACTGTTCGGCTTTTAATTTAGGCACGAATGTTTGGTGTTATTCTCTAAATATAAAGATTGATTTATACGTTTGCATGAACACATTGTGTAACAAATGTTTTCTGTAGACATATTATTTACAGATCATACTTCAACAACTGTTAATACATCACCAACAACAGTGCCTGTAGCAGCATACAGCCAATCATCGCCTCAGCATAGAAGCACAGGTAGAGTACAGCAAATAAAGTTTAATTTGAGTACTCGTGGATTTTTATTAAATGCATCGTTAAAATTAGGACAAAAGGTTACAATTAGGTTCTGCGCACTTTCCTTAGCATTAATGTATTTAAAACAAACACAAACTACCTTTTGGTTGTGCAAAATTGCTCCATCATGTTGAAAATGGAGCTTTAAGAAGTACCCACACAGACCACAAGAGCGATAACTCAGGATTTATTTCCATGTCAATCATTTTAGATATCTATATTCAGTTAATCTTGAATAGTATACGTTAGTAAATATGTATGTGTATTATTTTGTTACAGGCCTACGCTAAGTACTTCTTAAACATAACAACACACTATAAAATATAAGTTAATATATGTTACTATAGGAACATAATCTTAAAATGTAATTGGTGAAATATTGTTTTTACGCTGAAAAAGTTCGCTTGTTTAAATTAATAACACTACAATCTGATATCACCAAAGACAAAACGATAAATATCAACTGGAGCAGACATGATGCAGAAACATATTAAAGACAAACCTTAAAACAATGTGTTTATATGTTCTCCCACCTCCTGTGTGTTTGCAGATAATTTGGATCAGAGATAAAACATGAAATTGAAATAGTAACAACACATTTAACAACAATTAAACTGATCAACGATGTTACACAGCTCGCATTCTACTTTTCAGATCATACATAGCGAGTGATACAATTCAACTGCGTTTGTGAACTGTATCTGTGACAGCTCATATCCTAACATATAATTAACCATTTATCAAAGTGAAAGTAACAACTGTAATATTACACGTTTAATATAACATTACATAATAAATCTAACTTAAAAAAAGACCAACAACGTTTAACTTTTTTCATCAATTTTAAAATATTTGTTAATTTTACTTTACATTTTGTTATCCTTAAACCTGTTAAATTTGATAACATTTACGAGTCATTACTCTTTAAGAGTAAGTTATATTACAACACATATGACAAACATTTGAACTAATATTGTGGTAACCATTTAAAAAAGAACAAATGAACTTCATAGCGAAATGTTACCGTCTTCATTTAAGAATCGAGTAAATGATAAACGAAACTGTAAAGCAATTTGCATATATATCATTTATATATTACCTGATTCCTTTAGATATATATTTCATACATATTGAGGCAATAATCTCTTAGAAGTATTTGTGTCATAGAAGTGTCATGAGGACAAAGGTACTGGTTATTACCTAACACAATAATATCAGTCAATTTTTGTTGGGAATGCTACATCTGGTGCAGTGATGGATTTGCCTTGTTGATTTTTAGAATACGGAGTCAATTATTAATTTTGAAATCACTGATATTAAGCAGGTATGCCAAAGCTTCCTTGTGGTTCAGTATAGAGTCAAACATTAAAACTGCCTGTAAACAAGGTCTTAGATACCTTAAAACCTTCACTAAGATGATGTCTTATACTCTGATTTGATAACTAAAACAAACAAGAACCAGACATTATCAATTGTCATGAAAATTAACAAAGAGTACTCAACATACCGCAATTGTGATATGAAGAGGTATGCATTTTTTTCCAAACGTAGAACATTTTTAGAATGTATCATTGAAAATTAGTTTTACTTCAGACATGTAGTTTTTTTTTCAAGGTATGTGTGTAAATAATGTACCCCTTTAAAGTTATCTCCATTTAAACAACAAAAGTACAACAACAAATATGTAACCTTATATGATGTCATTATTTGTTAAAGGATTTTGTTATATTCACAACGAATTATAAATATCTTAAGGCATAACGTGGTGTATCGAGGCTTGTGATATTGTCTCGTTCTACAATAATCTCCTTTTATAATATGCACTTTGTTCGGAACTGACATTTTTAAAAATTGTATCACCATTAACGACGGTGAAAGGGAAATCGATCGTGTGTTTAAAAGGCGTATCTTCGACAACAGGAAGCAAAACAAGTCCGTACATCTTCTATATATGCCCGACCTATTGAATTATTGTAGCTATACATGATTACTAGCTAATGATAATATTTATTTAGCTACACATGCTACGTCAACCTTTGAAGTCTGCATAGACGTTGACAAAGACTGTTACACGCACTACCACGACAAGCTCTGTGTCGGTGAGATGGAACCTTATGCAAAGATCCACTGCCGAAAAAATTGCGGTTTCTGTAAAAGTAATATATAATTTTTAAATGTTATAACATTTTGTATTTCTAGTTTTTTATGACCCCCATCACTATAGTGGGGGACATATTGTTTTTGCCCTGTCTGTTGGTTGGTTTGTGTGATTGCCTAAACTTTAACATTTTGCCATAATTTTTGCAATATTGAAGATAACAACTTTATATTTGGCATGTATGTGTATCTCATGGAGCTGCACAGTTTGAGTGGTGAAAGGTCAAGGTAAAGGTCATCCTTCAAGGTTAAAGGTCAAATATATAGCTTCAAAGCGGCGCAGAAGGGGACATAGTGTTTCTGACAAACACATATCTTGTTTTACTTATGAAATTATTCTTCTGCATTTCACAGACGTATGAACTATCGTGCAGATGTTTTGATCAAAGGCATGAATTAATGTAATTATTCAGTTCATACTGCAACTGAAATGAAGACATTACACTACTATTCTATTCTTATGCGTATAACTTACACTTAAAGCATGCTGTAAACGGATGGTTCTAACAACCGCAGCTAGGGTGTTGCGGCAGTTACAGTGATTATGTTTCAATATAGTCAAACATATTTTCTTCGGAAGTGATTTTGTTAATTTTGGTCTGAATTTATCAGGTTCTATTCATTTAAAATAAATGCATGTTTAGGCTTTCAATGTTTGCGCAAAATATAAATGCCATGTCACAACCAGTGTTTAAAATTAATCAAACGGATATGCATTATAACAAAAAAATGTTTTAAATAGAAATTTGAACAATGTCGCATCAACATAACATATAGCTGATCATCATGGATCGTAAACGTGAACATGACCAAAGTCGTGTTTGTATGTTGTAGTCCGTTGATATAAAACAAAGTCGTAAATTAAATTTGAGTACTCGACAATCATATGAAAACAGAAATCGATAAATTGTGGTTATTAACTGTAGTTATTTGTGTCTTGCCTAGAGTTGTCAAGGTAATTGTCATCATTTGATTGGGCATAACGAACTTAATCGATATACATAGTTTATAAATATGCAGTGACATGTTATAGTTTTTTGTTTTATTACGTGTCTAGACCCATGGTGCGAGGATGTTGATCCAGACTGTGACAGCTATGGGCGTGGGTACATATGTACTGACCATTTCAAACCATGGGCCTCTATACACTGTGCGAAATACTGCAACTTCTGTGACCAAGGTATGTTTTCCAAAAATGTCGGATTTAAAAATGTCATCAGGAGTTTATGTATTCTTAAAACGACGGTAACCCAACATATAAATAAGAACAACGCATCTGTTTGACTAACTAATATTCCATGTTTCATTAGTTTAAGCCTACATAGTGTGGCGGCATATTCCGTCACGTTTGTCTAGCATCTTAGCATAAAAAAATAAAAAAGAACACGCATATGTATAATTTAATTCTCATTGATAAAACAATGTATTATACTAAAGATTATCATTTGTTACTTGGTTAGCTTTATTATTTACTTGTCAGTGTATTGTTTTGCCCGAACAAAGTCTGTAGTTTTGAATATTCAGTAAAATCTCTTAAAGTTTACGTATATATCATTCAGGACTTTTTTAAGTCACGTGTAAAGAATTTGGTTGTTATAAAACCTTAACAGTATTTAATATTGTTTACATATATGTGATTATGTCTAGGTTATACCACAACTGCTACGATGGCAGCGACGAAAACAACACATGCGACAATTGTTAAGCGAACTCCATCGAAAAAAGTTATTACAAGTTAATATTAATTTCATCAGTTGCTTTCCATTTACTTTTGCGAGCGTTGTTATTGCTATTCCAAGTAAAAATGTATTTGCTTTGTCAACCTGATAGCTGCTGCCTTTAGCGGAATCTTAAATATGATTTACCTGCAAATGTGTAAATCTTACAACCCACACTAGAATGCGTTGTTTTCCGAATGCCAAATTAAGCAACAGCAAAGCAAGCAAGCATAACCAAAAAGTTATCTCTCAAAGAAGATTGCTTTGCCCTTGCTGTTTGAATAGGTGTCACAATTTTGATGCAATATGTAAATTTAGTTTTGATTTAATTAAACGTGATGTTTTATATGATAAGTTTTAAATAAAATACCAAATTCAAGTTTTATGTTTGATTACCTTTGATAGAATTTCGGTTCATTCATAATTTTTAGCATGTGAACCAATAAGTATTAATTGGAAAACGAAGTTTAATACATGTGCGTAAAGTGAAGTCCTAGATTAGTTAGTTTAGGCCGCACAGGCTCAGCAGTGACGACTCTTACGCCTTTTCTGGATTGTCTTTTAAAAGAAACATCTCTTAAAAGCGGAAAGAGTGGCGTTCGTGATGAATCTTTGAGCACTGCATAGGGTTATCTGAAACGACACTTCACGCAAATGCATTAAGCCCCGTTTTCACACAGCTCATATTTATCCCAATTTTATTTTATCCAGACAATAATACTTGAAAATTTCTAATTCTTGTTTTTACAGTTTTATCCTCTTTTATTGGAGAGAAGGCAGCGTAAATTTGGAAATTAATTCTTTTCAAGATATTTCGGAAAACGGAACTTCAGTTTTTTCCCATTAGTTGGATATCTACTAATTAATTGCGCATTTAAAACTTTATTGTTCACTAATAAATGTATAAAACACACATTTTAAGGAAAGATGTTTCACAACTATATAAGTTACAAGTTTCCGTGAGCAGTAAGTATTAATATTGGGTATTTTGCTATTACTATAATAAATTTTCTTGAGCTATCAGATAGATCTTTTAACAAAGTATTTGTACTATATGTAACACTCACAGAATGAGTGGGTAATCGATTCTTTAGACATTTTGCAAAAAATATTGCGCGTTTTACTATGTGTTTTTAAAATTGAAAATGCGTACATTACCAGATCATGTTTAGGATTATAGTTTTAACAATTTGAAACTCTATATACATCATACAAGTATCATCAATAGTTAAAATCCCTGTAAATGGTATTAAAGTATAATGAATGAAACACAATGAAAAAGACACAAATAAACGCAACAAAATGCCTTTTATTAACCAATAAATAGGTATGGTGTCTGTCAAGTTATGTGTGAACTTGATACTGTTATGTGTAACTTCCAAGACGAATGTGGCTACATTTTGTAGCTAAGCCTTCTGTAAAATATATTTATTCTTACTTATTTTCTTTAATTGTTGATTTTTGTTATATTGCATCATTTTTACAGAGGTTTTGTATATTATAAAGGTGCACTTTATTTCGTATATCAAACATTACATTATATTGCCAAACATAGCGTTATATCGAGGTTAAAGGGGCCTTTTCACAGATTTTGGCATTTTTTAACTTATTCATTAAATGCTTTATATCGATAAATGTAAACATTGGATCGTAAAAGCTCCAGTAAAAAATCAAGAATAAAATTAAAAAAAGGAAAAAAACATTGCCCGGACCAGGTTTCGAACCAGTGACCCCTGGAGTCCTGCCAGAGTCCTGAAGTAAAAACGCTTTAGCCTACTGAGCTATTCCGCCGAGTACACATGCTGAACGTATTTTATACGTTATATAAGCAATCTTCGTAGTTTCACAAAATTTAACGACAAAAACAGAACTCTCCAAATTATTCAATCGTTTCGCGTTGAAACGCTTTATAATTTTTAGGTTTTAAAATCGTCAAAAGATGCATATAATGGCTCTATTAGACCATGGTAAATGTTCAGTATTACTGTTTCCTCACAAATATCATAACTAAAACGAAAATTTGCGAATCTGAAACAACTTTTTTCAATTTTGTCAATTTACCAAAGCGTGAAAAGATCCCTTTAATATGGTTGCCATCATTCGTCAGATAAGATTGCTTCAAAAAGAATATGCATTAATATGGCTCTTGACTTATCTTGTATGAATGCTTGTTTTCAGTGGAGCGTAAACGATGACAACAAAACCTTAAGGGTGGATATTGAACTAGGAAGAAAATCGTTGTATTTGAAATTGTACCATATACATTAACCAAAAGCAATGAACACACAAACTATTGCAAACGGATTGTGTGACAACTAATCCCTTGGGTGTGGTATTAACTAAGGGTAACTTATACATTTTTAACCTAAACACATTACAAAATTGCGACTTGTTATGGTCAGATGATTCCTGGGATAATGTTGACAAAGTAATCCAAACTATTAGATGATATTTACTTGGCAACATTTTGTATATCGCATTCCTCGATTCAATAAATGGATGTCAATACACTCAATGTTGATGACATATCTATTCACTGAAATACTAACCAAAGTCTTATCGTAAAAGCGTAATAGCTTCGTGTCTAATTGTCTCTGTACTGGATCGCATATCGAGAACATCTACTATGATTCGCGACTTTTCCTTTTAAATGAAACACATTTCGTCAATAAGATGGCATCGATACGCTGAAATTTAAAACCATAATGTATGACGCTATTTAAATCGACAAAGCATAGTAGTAAATAGTTACGTACCTTACTTTTAACGTCGAAGCATACGTAGCTTGAATAATTTGCAGGCACACATGAACTACGTAGAGCCTTAAGGTAACCATTGATTTAATATATGATAAGGAGTTATCTGATATAAATTGCGTTAAATCAGCAATAAATTCTCTACACACTTCACAATATATTAAACAGGCGCATTTGCCGTGTTTGATGAGATTTGCGAACAATTACTTCTTTCATGAATCGGGGTCACATTTTTGCCAAAATTTGAAGAAACTGTTTAATTTTATTTTCGATATTATTCATGCTATTGAAGCAACGCTTCTACTTTATGAACTCCGATACGTGACAATGATCAATCCATTTGTGTTGCGTTATGAATCAGACGACATATTGGAACACGTCAAATAAGTCATGACGATTCTGAAAATCATTCAACATCATCCGACAGAATATTTTCCGTAGTGCAATTTTCAGTAGAATGTTAAAGGTCATCCTCGTTATTTCCTCGGTATGATATGCGTTTGCGATCTAAAAGAAAATGTCAGTGTGCCATACTATTTCCTCATTAGACACAACTAAAGGAATATAACAATTTAAAATGACTTTAATAAAGCTGCAACTGTGAACAGGTGTCAGTACAACGTCAGTTATTTTTATTTGAATGATTTAATTATCATAGATTATCGTTTCCTTGGTTTTGACGTGTCAATTGAATCAACATACACTATTTCCAAAAAAAAGCAAATTCGTTGAATTGATATCCCCCGCCAATATGCTTCTGGACACAAAACTGCTATATTTGACACTCAAAAAAGCATTTTTATCAAGATACAAGGGGCCATAACTCTGTTATTAACAGATGGTGTACAATGCCATTTGGCGTGCATCATCCCCTTATCCATATATATATATATATATATATATATATATATATATATATATATATATATATATATATATATATATATATATATATATATATATATATATATATTTATATATATATAAAATACCAGGTTTCAATTAAATCCGCTAACGCACTTCCAAGATAAGGCTCCGGATGGACGGAAAGACGGACGGAAAGACGGACGAAAAGACGAACGGACGAACAACGCCAAAACAATATTTCTGCCGATGGCGGGGGATAACAACAACAGACAAATGAAACAATTAATGCGTATTGATTTTTAAGCCTTTATTTACCTCATCCAAAATCACAAGTGTTCTGTCTAATGAAACACCATGCTTTTTTAACGCACACTTATCATAGAAGGGAATAAGCGACTTTGTGTAGATGTTGAAATAAAATATAACTGAGTAATGAGGTTTGTTTGTGTGGGGTTGCAATATACATTAATACAGTTTGATATGTATACAACATATAAGTAGTTCATTGTATTCATAGCATAAATGCAACTCGGAGGATAATTTGAAATTCAGAACTAGGAATATTCATATTTATATGTGTTAGTTAAATATCCACAATGCCAGGTATTTAGATAGATCTTCAAACAAGCACAAATGACATGATAATAGATTAAAGCTGTTTGATTAATTTCTTTGCACGCGTTATCAGCTTAGTAATAAACGCGAACTTCAAACTAATTTCTTTTGTACCAGATGAACAAGGAAGCTTACGGATTCTGTGGAGCATTATCCACTTTACTTCCGCGTGGAGACGACAGTTGGTCTGTTTCAAGAAATGTCAAAATTAACATACTCGGTTACCATTCGCTGGTGTTTGCTAACGGCATATTTCTTCATACTACCCTTTTATTATTTTACTCGCAAACCAATACTGCCAACGTAAGGTGCTTATCACTTGACACTGTCATCCCAAACACGTCCTTAAATCTAAGTCGGTGTTTTGGTGTCATAACTAGCACTGAAAAAGTGGTCTATGAAAACAGACGGTGATATATTTTTTCTTTTAAGGACATTCTTATCAAACACACGTTAGTACAGCATTCAATCTTTTTCAGATCCATGGAAGTCAAGTTTTGGCTATATATAATTTTTGGTACCGTTTGGATTGTCTTGACCTTGTCTTTATAAAGTTATTTCGTGTGCGTTCTTTTTAGATTCGGAAACGCCTTAAACGGCAGAAAGGTGATTGAATACAAACATTTGACTCCAATGTTTCTCGAAAAGAGAGCAATAACTTATTGGGGTAAGGCATTTGTTTATTTTCCTTGTTTGCAAGGATGAAGCCATTTAAATAGTGTATCATGTGTTTATTTATGTTTCCATATCTGACAGAAATACGTAAGGAAGACCATTGGTTATTATATATGTTACTGATATGATACGAACAGCAGTATCAGTCAAGACAACCACAAAGAAGCCACATTACGTGTATCTCCACCCTGTATTAACATATGTGTACATATGTCTTCAAACTGTGATTAAACATATATGCAAACTGCGGGTAGATCATATATATATATATATATTAATTGTTTTAATAATAAACATTATTTACCTCGTCAATAGGTATGTGTAGGTCGAGGCCATCCTACTCCATACCTTACAAACATTATGTGTTAGTAGCAATTGAATACAGTTGTGTTAGTATATAGCTAAATGGTTTGTAAGTTTATAAACAGGATGCACATTTATGAGTTGTGCACAATGCATGCATGTATACATTGTAAATGACAATCTTTGTAAAAGCACAGGAAATACAAGTAGCAACTATACTTTAGATATAACACAGGGATCTTTATACATAATATGGAGATTTGTACTAGACATATCATTGTTTTCTCGTGTAAATGGTAAATAAAGTGCAGATTTGAAAAAAAAATATGTGAAATCAACACCACTGTGTATAGTTGAAATATTCATTTCAGTGCACATCAATGTAGAGCAAGTACTTTTTTAGTTATGGGTTCATTATATGAATAATCTTACAACTGACCAATTTGGAAATTACAAATCTTGGCAAATTTTGTGCTTTTGAACTTCCCATGCTAGTTGAAAACTCCTTTTTAGCCCTGGTACTGTTGATATACTATGTTTTTTACAAATAAAACATACCTTTTTATTTCAAGATATTGATGGGGGTCATATTTTTTAGAACAAATTCCAAGGAGAACATCTTGACAAGAAATGTTGGGCAAATTGATGTTGTTTTGAATCATTGAATGTTTTATATAGTTGATAATAGGTTGAATGTGCTCACATTCCCAGAACAGATGAGTTAAGAGGTCCTCATGCTTTTTACAAAAATAACATAGATTGTCGTTAACATTTTCATTTTATATAACAGAGATTTTGTACACAAGATTATGTTTTCTAGTTTGAAGCCATTGTATGTATGTATCTCTGGAGTTTTTAAAAACAAAAACATTTATGTGTAAACTTCCAAACAATATTATTAAATATTTCATTCCATTTATTTTGACTTGTAGGTTTTTCTTTATTAAATGTAAATGTGCTACATATTGATTTATTTTGGTTTAGCTTTAAAACAATCACATTCAGATACGAAGCGATAAATACTCCAGTGGTGTTTGGCTTGTTAACAGAAGTAAAACTTGACTTTTTAGTGAAATCTGATACAGTTCTTTGAACTCCTCCATAGAATAAAAAAATTAGCACTTGTCCTGTGTAATTCTCAATATCATTCTTGGTCTTGAACCCTTCAGTGGTACATAATTTGTCTCTTACAAGTCTATTTCCTCTTTCATACATGTTCTTTTCAAAAATGCAATTCAGGTCTATTTTAAAGTTTTCATTGCAAAATAATGGCATGTTTAATACCTCATCAAATGTACACACCTTAACTTTATTAACATATATGCTATAATAATTATAAACATCTTTCCAAAATGTGTTACTTAATCTTTTAACAATTTTGTGCACATATGCATTATCCATATTTAACATTTTTTAACATCAAACAATGAATACAAAGCATTTACCCGTACATAGTGCAAGTTTCTTTATCCATGTTAGCTTCATACGTTTTTCGAATGAGTATATATCTATCATATTGAGCCCTCCCTCATCATAAGGGTTGATATGAACATTGTGTTTCATTTTTTAAGGACCGTCCCAAATGAAGTTGTAAAACAATTGTATATTTCATTTAATACATGTAATCCTGGACTAGGAAGAGCAATAAATAAATGAGTTCAAAAGGGGAGTAACATGGATTTAACTACAGTTATCTTTCCTAATGGTGAGATATTTTGTGACATTGTCAATTTGCTATATTAATTATAATCAATCATTTTATCTAGGTTGACATCAAATATGATACCTAGTACTTTGAAATTGGTTGAACCCCACATTAGTTTTTATTTAGTTTTGATTTAGTGTGTACTATATTTATTGGAGCCTATCCATACGAGTTTTGTTTTGTTATAGTTAATTTTTAGTCCAGATTCCATGGCAAATGTATGCAGAAGGTCAAGTGCAGTATTTTCAGAACCGTCTAATAAAAGTGATGTGTCGTCTGCAAATAGCGAAATTTTATATTCAATGTTTTCAATTGTTATTCCTTTAATTTGTTTTGAGTTTCGTATTTTGATTGCCAATATTTCGGCACATAGTATAAAAATGTAAGAACTGATCGGATCGCCCTAACGGCAGCCTTTTTCAATTTAGAATGATTCTGACAGGAATCCATTGATCTGAATGGCTGACATAGTGTTGTATAAAAAAGAGATCCATGTTCTGAACATTGGACCAAAATTAAAATGAATTAGAGTTTTTTCGATACAATTGAATGCCAATGAGTCGAATGCCTTTTCGAAGTCTAACGTTAATAAAAGTCCAGGAATTTTGTTATCTTTTGTATATTTTAGGATACCATACAATAGTCTTGTATTTTCACCTATATTTCTTTCTTTTATAAATCCAGTCTGATCTTTGGAAATTAATGTCTCAAGTACTTTTTTAAGCCTGTTTGCAATTGTGCTTGAAGCTATTTTGTATACAACATTTAAGAGTGTTAATGGTCTAAGATTGTTAAAGAAGTGTCTTGGCTTATTTTGTTTTGGTTTACAGGGAAGTATACCTTGTTTTTGAGTGATTGACATAGCTCCAGAAATAAAATGATAATTAAGACTCCTTAAAATGAAATACTTTAGGTATTTCCAGAAAACTTTAAAAATTATGTTGTGGAGCCATATAAACCAGGACTTTTAAAATGTTTCATGATTTTTCAGGGTAGTCGAAATTTCTTCAATAGTCAATAAGCCTTCTTATGCTTGAGCTTCATTGTTATTCAATTTAGCACCGTGTATCAAATTAAGTTCATCAAAAATAGCGTTATCACTATCTTTTGTTTCACCTTTTGGGTATAAAGTCTTATAATATGTGGCAGCTTCTACTAAAGTTTCATTTTGATCATATGTATTTTGGCCATTATTAGTTATAATATAGGGTATTGTTTTACTAGATGAGTGCTGTTTTTCCAAATTGCAAAAGAATTTAGTGAGTTTTTCGCCTTTATCAATCCATTTTGCTTTGGATGTTATGAATGATCCTTTCATTTTTATATCACGGATATCAGAACGTTCCTGCTGCAACACATGAAGTTCTTCAATATTGTTTTCAGTAATATTTTTTTTCTAGAATTTCATTTTATTATAATAAAATATTATCTGTCTTTCCTCTGTTTAGATCTGTATGATCTGTATTGGCCCTGATTTCCATTGACAAGGTTTTGTAAAAAAAAAGCTGGTCATTTATGGTAAAATGAATCTCACTATCATCGATCGTGCTCAAAGAGTCAATATAATATGCAGGCAGACACTATTGTTTTTTGATTTCTCCAATTTTTATTTTCATGCAGTCGGTATATTCTTGACCATGTAACAGAGAGTTATTGAATTTCTAGAGTCGATTACCATGGATTGTTTCGCAGATTTTTAATTATAATGTAATAGCGGAATGGTCAGATTTGTAGCCTGATTGTATATCAGATTTTCTAATATTTTTAACAAGATTACTAGTGACAAGGAAGAAATCCAGCCTACCTTGTTGAAAAGTGTTTGGTTTTCGTCAAGTGTATTGATTAATAGTGTCATTCATTTGTCTAAAACTGTCTATCTAGTGTCTATCATGCATTGCAGAAGATAACAATTCTCTTGACTTTTTATTATTGTTAAGATTTTTGTAATGGACATTATCTTATTTAGAATCTAAAACAAGATCTAAATCCCCACAGATACTAAAGGTATCATTTCATAAGCTGTCTATGTCTGAAAGTAATTCGTTGTAGAAATTTGTTTGATCAATGTTAGGTCCATACAAGGTACATAGCGTGAACCTTTTTGTATCAAATGTTATATAAAAAAGTAACAAGTTCCCAGACTGGTCTTTTTTAATGGCATGGATAGTTACTGGTATATTCTTTTGAAATAATATAAATATATTGATTTCAATATTTCACTATGAAAAATGTATATATTGATAATTGTATTATATAAATAATAATAAACATTTAGATATTATCCTCAAAATTTTATATTATATTAAACTTTAACAACACGAATATTAAAACATACAGTTTCTTCTTTTTTGCTTTCAAAAATTAAT
The DNA here is from genome assembly GCF_020536995.1 of Dreissena polymorpha. Lineage (NCBI taxonomy): Eukaryota > Metazoa > Mollusca > Bivalvia > Myida > Dreissenidae > Dreissena > Dreissena polymorpha. Next base: position 21,300,341 of record NC_068361.1, on the reverse strand, counting down.
GATGTATTTATAACTATGTACTTCAAGATTGATTCAACCATATTTATCCGCTTCTTGAGTTTGTGAATACAAGTTGTTTGATATACTTGTTGCCGGGTTGTTAGTCATGTGGTGACCCATGGTTTGTTCGTGTGTCTCATTGAATGGCAATTTGTTAATTATCTTAAATAAAGGATTAAGTGACAAAAATGATCTCTTGCTGTTGCAACTGCATTTACATATTGTGCATTTTTATGATTTTCCTGCATAACAAATGGTGATATCATTCCGCAAAAACTTACTGCGACACCGCGAAGTTTTCAGGGCAATCCACGTAAAGCTCCATGCCAATAACAGGAATTAAACAGGAATAGCTTGGAATGCAGACCACGGTATGTTATTGCTTTTTGTTCACATTTCAGATTAACTTGCAATTGTTGAACAACTTTATCATCTTGTTTTCGTTGAACCTTTGCAACCAAAGTATGGTGCAAAATACTATTTAGTTCGAGTTTTATGTAAACAAAACTATCCCGCGGGAAACTAACATAAATTGGTTTGCCTAAATAGGCTCTTCAAGTAATAAGATGATCATTGTTTCGTCGGTATCGTGTCTAGACTATTTGAATTGCTTATATACAAGATTAATTAAAATACAGTTATACAATTACAATGCATCGGATTGGATTATATATCAGTTTAGAACAATCTTTACATTATGTAGAGATTCCACAACTTAAATATCAAGTTAAATCTATACCAATTTGTTAATAAAATAAAATACGATAGTATGCACAATGAAATAAATACAAGTGATTATGCTGGAAATGTCTTTAACCGACTCAATCGTCAAAAGAAGTTTGTCAAGGCTTTTCAAAATCACATCTAAATCAACCACGTTGTTCTCGTTATTTGTCAATTTAGTATTTTTGAAATATATATGTAAAGTATTATTTTGAAATTACATACATTTGTCCACATATTAAATTACTGATGCATAAATAAATCCAGCATATGTTGCATAACCCTCTAATGAATGTAATTGTTTTAATTTCAGAATTCCCATGTATGTAATAGGCCATTGCAAAGTTGCGAGTAATAAAACAAACTAGGATGTGATAACATGCATTATTTTCTTATAATGTACTTTGATGCAAACTAATTTCTCGTAAATAAATGAGTAGATTGTGTCCCTTCTGTTATTACAAAATTAGTATCGTATATTATTATAAAACTAGTTTGTTCGGAAAAAACAGCATTAAGGAAATATATTTATAGAAATAACACATTATTTACATAATTTTTTGACAAATTAAACTACACTATCCCATAACTTGTAGGTATGCGTAAATAGGTATTTAGGGAATATCTACTGGAACTAATAAAAGGCGGAAAAAGTACTAGTTCTTATAAATCAATGCGTATCATTCCATTAACGTGACTAATAGATCACACTTATTGATTGCATCGATTACATCTTTAAAGGATGGAAGTGAGCCTTTATACTAAACATTTTTTATTAACTGTTGGTAACACCATACATTATACATTCCTCTGGCTTAGTATTGCAAGGCGTAAATTTTCATTCCATAATTTATTTCCAATGTCAATATATGTCTTAAAACTTAAATAACCGAATGTGTAGGTTTCACTTCGTCATATCTAATTTTATCTTTGTTTTATTACTATGTTATAGATTATAAAACTATAAAACATGGCTTGCATATTTGCCGCAATATATGTAAATACATTAAATGTGTATACACTTGCGTATGAAAAGAATCATTTATCGTAGATTCTCGTCCTATTTCGACGCCGTTCAATCTAAATGATACATACCAGACACGTTCAATACGATTTGCGTTAGACATACAATGGGTACGTCTGTTTGATTGATGTTACAATATTATGCATGACGGATATTTCGTTTTTGTTGATTAAAAATACAAAAAAAAAATCATCAATATGACATTTATATTTAACAAACTCTAAAGTGTCTTGTAGAACAAAAATAAAACCTTGTGACGCACATGAAGCCATCTAGTTATTCAATTACTATTAGTTTTCGATTGATCTAACGTGTGCATTTTGTTGGGATGCAATCATAAACATAAAGAATTTTAATGATCTGCATAAGCTCACGTATTTATCAGTTCACTTCCGCTCATTTAAGAATCCTAATATCTATAAGTCAGGATAATAAAGTACTTTGAACATGTTACTTCGATACAATTTTCCAATATAAACGAACGATAGTTGCTAATTAGCAGCCCAAGCCCGGCGTTTGATGATCAACTGATAATGATATTTAAACGTAAGAACCATGGTCCGTATTTTCAATTTCCTTCATGATACAATTTCTTATGCAAAAACATAATATTACAAATTCCTTTATACGTATGGTAGCAAACAACATAACGTCAGCTTTGTCTTAAATTGTTCATGTAGCCTTAAGTTAAGTTATGCAGAGAGAGTGCTAATTTGTTCCTTTTCAGCAAAATAATATTCAATAATATTTTACATTAACACAGACACTCGTCAAAATTTATTCGCGACTGTTGAAGGAAGTAGCCTAAAAGTAATTCTTAAACAACAATACAATACACACAATCCTGATAATAGCGTTCATGTAATTAAATAAAAACTTGAATTCTCTAAAATGTGTCACTTATATTAGCGCAAAGAAAATAGTTTTAAAACATGATTTTTTGTATATATTTAATGCATATTACATTTGACCTTACACGTTAAGTTAAAGTAATATTTGTATATTATACCAAACACAATGATCTCAAAACTATATTGACAAGTATTATTTCAATTGTTCACATAAATAAAACCCTGCGTTAGACCATCACATCCTGTGTGTTTCTAAAATAAGAGGGAGGGGGTGGTGGGCTCGGTAGTAATATTTTCCCTCTTTTGACAAACGATTAAGCTTGATCTGTATTTCTTGTGTAATGAACATAGTTCTTTACATCATGTCTTGACATCAGACAATTCTATTAATGATGTCAATACGACAATTTAACTATAGCATTCGCCGCATAGTACATATTGAGTACGGTATTCAGTTTATTGGTTCCGTTCAGTGTATTGCTTAGTTTGTAGCAATAATGGGATTGGGATGATGTGATAGAGAAAACAAACGTTGTCTGAATATAATTGACGATAACATAAAAGCCGCTTTATCGCTCTTTTTACCTTTCTGACTAACGATTTTTATTTGCTGTGAAAAATGGTGCAAATCAAATAAGTTGAATGATTGTTTGGTCTATATTTACATTCCCATTAAACGTGGTGATTATGGTGCCATCTTCTGTCGCTGGGGCTTGCAGTGTCCTATCAAAGCTATTGAACTAAAAATGGTTTGATAAATATGACTTTCGCCTATCTTGTTTGCAAGCGGGTCTAGATGACCCCGTTGTAATATTAAGTTAGTTTGAATCGTACATCGTTACCTCTTCCGGATAAACTCGTTCAGAGAAAAGGGAATACCGTATTTTTTTCACAGTTTATTCCAATGTGCACAAACTAACGCCAGTTGCTTTTCAAAAACATACAACCAATGAGATATTTTGTAGATGTGTGATATTCGATTTGAACATAAAACACAGAAAAACGAACTAAGATGACTCTTTTTACTCAAAAAAAGTTATAAATTTATAGAAGAAGGCAATTGGAGTTTCACTATGTTTATATACATCATAATGGTACAATGATCTCATGTTGCATACTTTCCTTGCCCGACATATTAGATAATTGATGAACCACATTCGTTCTCCTCTATCAGGCAAACAAGGTAGCTTTCGTCTTCCTTGTGAAAATATCCACTGTTATTTCGCACGGAACGCTATTTGGCACGCTATTTAGTAACACGTGTAATGTGAATTTGCAGTTTAATACCGTACACAATGCAAGTTATGTCATACTTGTATATATTACATGTATACCAGCACTACTCATATGATCTGAGACTGTGTGGTGCACGCACATATTGCATGTTCTGGTCGCTTATAACATTGTATCTGATTATCGCTGTATAGCCGATGTGTCTAGATATTTGAAGTATTTGATTAATCTCAACCGGAGGCTATTTTACATCACGCAAGAAGTATATACTTAATACAAAACATCACCAGGCGTCTGAAAACATTGGATATGCGTAGATGTCTTAGTAACACGAAACTACAATCAATTAAGAGCATAATAACGACAAAAGTTTGATGACTGATAACATATCTTAAAAGTTTAATATGAAACGATCCAGTTTCACAAAATGTGTACTGAGCTTCTAAATAGGGTATTGAACTGTCTGATGTCATCTTCTATTAACTTGCTTAGTTAAGCTTTATAACCATAATCATTTTATCTTTTGAATAGTTATATATTATACAAACAACCAAAGATCAAAGTCTTTGTCAATGTCGATTTATAAGTATCATTTTAATGTGCAAAGGAAAATAAACCCTAGCGATGCAATTTAAATGTGTGTTAGCATGTTAATAACATTGTTTGTTGCTTTGTGGTTTGTTTTCAGATAAACATTTTCCCGACCATTAATAACAACACTTGATCAGAGATCAAACGGTGCCAAGACAGCAGCTTTGTAACTTAATTATAAGCATATCTTATTTGGTCTTAAGAAGTTTTGTCCAGGCAATCGGCTTGGATGTAAATTGTTTTAACTATAAAAGCGTACGTGTTTTAGTTTTTGCGTACTGACTGCATTAACTTCTAATGAATTAGTTTAAGGGAATACATTTTACAAGCTCAAAACGACACACTGAGCGATATATACCGGTATCTCACAGAAAAAGGTGAGATCAAAGCAGACGCGTTCACCGTTTATCACTGACACTGCGTGTCAGAAGCATTTTCTTAGACAATCTAAAATAACTACCGGGAGTATTATTTAATAGCTGGATATGTGCAATTCTTAGCATTAATTGCATGGTGAAAAATACAACATGTTTTTGTTTTCTGTAAACAAACTACCCCTTGGGTTATATGCATGGGTTGTCTTAAATATGTTCTTTAGGTAAATATCTATAAACGATCGTGTCGGTATCGTTGTTTATCTTGACACAATAATGATCCATGATATTTATTGAAGCCAATACAATAAAGCCACATCGGATTTGATTCCACTAGATTTGAGAGTTTTTCTCGATTTTACAAGTTAAAAGCACGTAATTGTATAAATAAGTTAAAAGTCAAAAGTGGTGATAGTATTGCTATTATCGGTTACATCTGCAAACAACAAAGATAGATACAATTAAGTTAATTTTAGTTTTTGTTTAAATAAATGTAGTAAATGAACTGTTTAATAGTTATCATAATATGTATTATACTAATAAAGGAGTTTTAAACTAAATGATTGTGTTATATAAATTATGTATGTTTAATTCAATCCTACCGTATGTTAAATTTTAGCTAATTTATTCTTTCAATATTTATAAAGTTTATAAAGTGTATTTGTACTTTGAAAAATATGTCTGCCATTTTAAAACATATTATTCAATTTCAGGGAGAGAGCTTCAAAAAAGTCCAATCAGTCCACTCTAAAGTTTTTAAAGACTGATTTGCGAACACTTTCGTGATAAATGTAACGTAATGCATACACTCATACCAGCAATTGCAAAGTCAAGAAATTAAGTCGTGGTTTGCAGATTATGTTTAAGTAGTGAATTGTTTAAACATCCTTTCAAATACCATGATTCTACTTGTCTATAGGATACCATTGCCGTTATCCTAATTGCTTTCAAACAAACATAACCAAATATGTGTTTATTTCTTCTGACCATAGGAGGGGGTTGCAGGTAATTTTACAACAAGATGCTAATGGCATACACGTTATCATATAACGTCATATTCAGGATTCGTGTACATGAACAAAAAGGCACCCATATAATTATTAAAATGTATTAATTAAGAGTAAAATAATTAAAACGCAAAGATATATTATTTGTCAATTTTGTGTCAATCGTACACATCCACTTATCTCGGCACAAGGGCTAATGAAAAGCATCCGCTTAGGTAGTGGGTGGATTCTGCGACACATTATCCACCAGTTCTACCGCGCGGAGACGCTCTCATTTAGCGACAATTAACAAAAACTATGCAACCTATTGTGGTTGAAATAAGCATAGTGTGTATGTCAAACGGTTGTTCAAACGCTATAATAATACTGGGTGTTTTTTATTTGATTCTTGTTCTATACCTTTTCGTGTGTCCTTACAGATGACGCTGTTATGTAGTGTGTATTATTTCATAATTATAAAGACTAATGACGTAATTGTCAGAAAAACAGCAATTATTTTTTTAATTATAAATAAAACAAATATTCATGTTTACTGCTGGGATATTTTCCTTTTCCATTTGCTATTTAACTATTTCAAAACATTAACGACCAAAAATGAAGTCCAATCCTTGTGTGAGGTAATCCGAATTACGCGGATACAAAGCATTCATGTTTAGTGGTTTGTTTTATGTTTTATCCCACAATATCACTACAGTAAAGTACTCCTTTCAATTATCTGGTATAATAGTAAACTCATGTTGTGGCGAAAAATACAAATCCAATTCATTTGTTTTCAATAGATCATACTAGGGCATGCTCTGTTTACGAATATGCTACACATTACAAACCATTATATAACCAGAAATGAATCGCGCATTTATCATTATTATTTCGTCATAATGCACTTCCGTACATTTCAGAAACAACGTTTACGGTGTGCAAGACAATCGAATATTTTTGAGTTTCATGCAAAATAGTGGAACAAATACATTATATATGCATACAACAAATCAACACCGATTATTTTGCTTCTTTAAAATAATTAGTGCATTATATTTACATCCGAAGGAAAGTCGTGGCAAGAAAATGTACTGTATTTGAATACCTATGTTATACAACTCTTTACCAAACTAAATATGCACTCAATAATGGATTTTGTCCAAAAGAATCGCACGTACAAAGCTAGGCGTAGCAATGCCCATCCATACCTCTCGGACTTAAGACTTATGTTGAAATTATAATTATGTAAATGCATTGCCTATTAATACACACACATTGAAAAATTGAACTATACCAAATAAAACGATTAATTTAGTTTCACATTTCAGAAAGCGAGCTAAGCGTTTACTGAGGAACCAAAAACGACCGTTTCAAATGCCTAACAATTAATCGCAGAAATGGTCTTTTAACGCTATTGTTGGAATCGCTGATTACAATTCCACAACGGGCATTATTTCCCCGTGGGCAGTTTGGTAAAATTCCTCCACGCTGAAGTCGCCATATCAATCAACACAAGTGTTTGATCTTTTTTACATTAAATATTGACAAATATTTGTTCCTCTTATTATACACCATTTTGCGCATTTTATCAATCCAGTGCGTTATTTTGTGTTCATCAATTTGTTTTGAATAGATTTGTAAATGAGTTTGTATGAAGCCATTAAGTTGAATATTGATCCTCAAAATCGTTGATAGCGTACATATCAATGAAATGGGCAAAACGCGTAGCTATAATTTCGAGGAAATATAAAAAGCAGCGTGGTGACCAAGGTCTTATTACTGAGTTAAATACTAAAACACGGACTCATTACACTATTGAACACTTTCAATAGACGGCTTGTCATATCCGGATTTATCTCCACGTTTATACTTCGGCTTGGCCGTTGTCTTTACTTGTATGTGATCGGTGTTGTTAAACTGTCTGTTTTTACATATACGTCTGTATCTTACGCTCAATTCAGCAATATGAGCCGCGCCTTTAGTGCATGTGCATAAAGTGTCATACCAGATTAGCCTGTACAGTCCTAACAGGCTTATCAGGGACGACACTTTTCGCATAAACTTGATTTTTGCAAAGAAGAGACTTTAAACGAAAAATGTCATTAAGCGGAAAGTGCACATTTTACGCACATGCATTCAGCCCCCTTTTCACAGAGCACAGTCCATATAAGACATTGTCAAATATAACATCATATATCACCTCAATAGTATATATGGTTTATTTTTAATTACATAAGCACGCATTGTCATAGTATTACATCAAGTCTTACACACGTGTAAATTATGATTGTTTAACAATGTGTTATAACTTTTTATCACATGCTATACCCTGTTTCCCATGTAAAACAACCATTACATATTGTTTTTATTACACATGTGTAATACAGCATTTTTAAGCGTTTTCATTTACTTAGTTTTCGTTAATTGACCAATCGCATTTTGTTATTTTGCGGAAATGACGTCACGAATTGTAAACAACATTCGGGATTTATCATTATGTTTGCGTAATTATTTGCTCATTTAAAGGCATGTGATAAATAGATCTGGCACGAGTTGTCATATCATACCATATTTTATTAAACTCGTCCAAGAAATTCGTGAGTCAGCTCGCCAAAGGCTCGCTTACTAACAAATCCTGAAATTCTCGAAATAGCATCTACCATGTATACTGATGACATGCTTTGCATTGTCTATACTAATCAACTAATGCACTGTCACATTTCAATTGTAAATCTGAAAATAATTAACACTACTATGATTGTAATGAAACGTGCTATGGTTGGCATCAAGTTGTTGCCTGGTCATTCATGTATGAAACTTATTCGTGATTACATTTTTTAATAGTTTTAAATAACTTAGGATAATCACGTTAAAACAATATCAGGGGAGAAATGCCTATTTGTTAATCTGTTATATACGGTAAATTACCAATTCATATATACTCCATGCTAATACATACAATCAAACTTTATCATGAAACAATAATTAAAGCTGAATTAACCGCTTGGTAACGATCAATATAAAGCATTGGGAAGAGGTGGAAGCCCTCAGTCAACAACTGCAAACGTTGAGTTAATAAAGTTGAGGCAACACAATAAACATTATATTCATGTCGATCTGGCCGTACCGTTAATACCGTTAAATGAAACAAACATATATTTCATTTTTTTTGCGTCCATATAGCCCGTTTGGCCCAGCACCCGATTTTATAAAAGGAAATTGTTTCTATAACTGTTGGTGAAGCCAAATATTGTCATCGTACATGGACTAAAACTATAGGTGTGATATGTTTATGCGCTTGCTCGTTCAGGTTTTTGGGGAGAAAAGCGTAAAATACGATCATTTGTCGCATGAGAGTCTCTCTATTGAATACCTAATTTTGTTGTCAATACATGTGCGAATGTATTTAATATTCGATGTTATTGTTAATCAACATAATGTGTTGGCTATTTTGCCTAAGTTACTTAAAACCATAAGATGCCACAGAGCAACTTTACAATTATGACCAAGTATACATAAACAAATAGTATAATTTCACGTTAACTGACATTTGCAGAACCTTGTCAGTAATTTTTTCATTTCGTTTTTTTTTCAATTACATATCCTAACTCAGGGGACACATATGTATTACTTATTAATGCTATTATAATGTTATTATTAGATGACACGACTAGTAAATATGTGTAGAAGTTCATGCCAGATAAACATGAAAAAAATATTTAAATGTTTGCACTTATTCCAACAAAATGAGAAGCTGTTGAAAACGTTTGATTAATAAATTACTATTAGAAATGATTAACAAAATAGTGTTCATACAACTGACAAGTTATAAGATTTGTGTGATGCATAATGCCATCTTAATCTACATCAACGAGACACAATTAAAAAATTTAACAGTTTAACAATTAACTTCGACAAAAAGCAACACCGGAAATTAATCAGTTGTTTATTTATGCTTACAGACTGAAATAGCTGAACTACACGTTAGGGAGTTAATATTGGTTTTCTGGACTATTGTTACTTTAATCTAGTGTTATATAATTCATTATTGTCAACCTTGCTTTCGAACTTTTTCAAATTGGTAATGTACACACATAAATTAAATATATTTCCAGTGGCATAGCTTTACGTTTAACATCAACACGTCTGGGCAGAAATTCGTCAATAAACACATAAATTATTATGGGACCTCCTGATATGATGACGGTCTTGATATTACAATTCATGACTACAATCATGCCAACAGAGTACAGATCCAAACATAACGCAATAAAATGTGTATTTGCATTTGTTTTGTCGATTAGAATAAGAAAACAAGATAATTACTTACTTTTTAAGCAACTATAAAATGTCATAAATAGCGCCCGATCTATTTCGAAAAGTGAAACCACGTTAGTTTCAAAACAAATAACAGATTACCCCATAAAGTTAGGTCGACATTGATTAAGCAAACGTTTTGGCAGTTATGATTGCTGACATCGACTTATAATCTTTAAACTTGACGTTGATGGTTAATTGGCATTTTATAACACTATGGGATGTTTTAACTTGTTCATGTGGTTTTGCCTTGTTTGAACATCGGCTGGTGTCAAAAAGGCATGTTTAATTATTGCATAATTGTTTTATAACACATCCTGCCCTTGAAAATGGAATTGACGGCTACACGAACTTCTTTAACGACTGCACGTGTCAGTACGACACCACTACGATGAACTGCGCTTCCTGTCAGCATGGTAAAAGATAATCATTTATACACTGCAACAAGCACTTTATGTAAGGCATCTGTTTAAACTGCAATAGTAACATTGGATCTGAACTGTGAGGCCAATCATGAGTGAGTACAAAGGGATAACCAATGCGGTCCATTGTATCGTTCCCCTTCTCTCTGTTCCCTTTCTATCTACTGTTTCCCTGCTCGCCTGTTCTTTTATCTGGTCCCCGTTCATTTTGGTCATCCTTCTCACGTGTTCCCATTTTTCCCCTTCTCTGTGGTTTCCCTTATCCCTGGTTTTGACTTCATAAACCCCTTCTATCTAGCACCTCTTCTTACGTATTTAAGTTACTTCGCTACCGTGTTTGTTCGGACTCCAGCCTTAGCTTATCATATTGACACATTCTATATATGGCCTGACAGTATAAAAATATATTGCTTGATATATTTAAGTTTCAAAATTACTTTGTAAGTATTTTTATTATTCTACCCATGTTTTCATTTTAATTTTAAGAATCTTTATACTTCATCCTTACTTGTATATGTGTCCATATAGAATCGCTATATGTTGACTTGTAGGATATTATAGTTGGCCTATTTAAACAAATATATTATAAGTTATATAATATAGTTGTATCCATTCTAAATTACACAATTCGTGTTCGCTACCTGTTAGAAAGAACAATGTTAACAAATGCAAAATTTAATTAATGTCTTTCATAAGCAAATAGCATTGTGAAACGAGTGTATAATTACAGTATTATAAACAGACAATATAACAAATAAAACATTTTAAAATGAGGTATTTATTGCCACTCACGGAAACTCCCCGATGATGTAGTTTGTCCATGTATGGGTTATTTTTAAGCATGCGGAAAGATAAATTGAGCCACTAACTCGTGATCAAATGATCTTGATATTAACATTGAAAATGATGATTGGACAATATCCAGCGCATGGTGCATACAACTTTTTCAATTTCGATCTTAGTGTCCGAGATCACAAGCGGAGACCAATTATTACTTAACGGTAAAAATACTCCTCGAAAATCACTAATACCGGATAACTTTAAGCGCCCGTCCACAATATTAAAATACCGCATATAATTTGTCAACACATTCGGATCACTAGTTCCACAGATCTCGCACGAAAACGTAAAGTGCCATTAGATAATGTTTTATTAGAACTACATCCCTTAAAAGTTGTTGGAACCAAACAATATATACGCATATCCACTCAATATGGATGCTGCATATATACTCTCATAAAATTCGGAACGCTCGTGCCCAAGATCGAATTCGCAAAGTAATTATTTATCAACAGACAATAAATCCCTATAAAATCAACGGCGCGGATTGACCGCACAACGATGCGCATGACCAACCACAAAAGAAAGCGTATTAAAATGTCATTACATTCTTGTTTTAATTTCATGAGATCTCGCGTGTAAACGAAGACCCCATGAGCAAACGACATATTAATAAACAAACGGCATTTACTTCCTTAACACTCATCGGACTGGAACGACGTGACCACGATACCAATTTATGAGGGTGTTTCATGGTGTCTGAGATCTTGCGCAGAAACAGATAGTGGGAAGGGCGGAACTAGGGAAGGACAAAGAACGAGGATTTGGAAAGTTTAAAGATCCACGCAAACTCATTTTCAACAATAAAAATTCGAACTGACAAACAAAGCGGCGACTATTTGCTCCCACCTTTCTGATGGTATAACAAACACTGCGTTTTCCAGAAACAAACATTGGATTAATGAATGGGTTTCTTCAGACATATTTTCGAGCATATTTTCGACTTTTCATAGATAGTACAGAAAGAGATTAAATACATGTGTAGCAAAGATTGGTACTTTGATGTTAACAACTGCTACATGCTAATGTCGATCTTTTCCAGGAACATAAACAGTCGTATAATCTCACAGATTATCCATTTATACCGTCTGATATAAAAATACGTCATTTACTGACCGATAAGTGTGCCTTAGCGTTCCCAACAATGAATGCCTATGACTCAGAATACCATTATATTCTGTTTCAACACTTATTTGTTATAATAACACTGATTATCTGATATTTTATCAAGAATACTTGGTTGGAAATTTATCTTGGCTATGGAAATTCCACTTCACAAATGTTAACAATATGAGCTTAAACCTGATCTGTTTTGACATTTGTTTTCTTCCGTTGTTGATTCTATTTCATTGTATTTCTCTGCAATATGTGGATTCAATAAATCAAGAGTTATTCATTTTAACTTTCATAAAAAAGTTGAATGAGCTATAATAAATACGATCTTATTAGCAATTATCAAATTAACGTTCATAAATAATCTAAAATAAAAGCTCAGATGAAGTAAAGCCAGAGCATCAGCAAAATAAGAGTTTTATACCAGTGTGTATAATATGTGTACTTGCACATTCGATTTATTCATGTTCAAAGGACCTTGACAATGTTAGAAAATCCCTACTTTGCTGTGAATATGTGTTCATAAGACACATTTACACACTTGTATGGCGCCCCGGAGTCGAATGCTTTCAACATCCGTACATACGTTCCTTAGCTTGTTTTGAACGTTTTTAAGCTGCGACGATTTCCGGCAGAATTTTGACTCATTTTGTATTTTTCCAATTTAGGATCGAAAGTCGTCTGATGCTTATGATTTCAAATCCTTTTTAAATACATGGTGGATGGTGAATGTCGTCCAGTTAAATAACATTAATGTGATTTTCAAGAAACGAATTTGGTTGGAATGACGGCAATTGTGTCTGTATTTCCATTTGAAATATAAATTGTAAATATATTTTAAATTATACATATACTACATATACATTGCCCAATTATTTGGTGTTTTCACATGCTATTTCACCCACGTATGCCTAGCGTCTAGAAAAAAGGCCTTGGTAAACAGCGTAGACCCAGATTAGACGCCGCATGATGTGGCGTCTCATCAGGGTCTGCGCTGTTTGCTTAAAGGAGTTTCTGTAAGAAATATTCTAAATATAGAAATAAATATACTAGACATCCCTAATTTTGGAAATGAAGTGATCCAATTTAGAAGGATGGGAGAGTCCACTAGGCATAAATGGGTTAAATATTGTGTTGATCTCGCTCAGCTTTCACAGTAGATGATGTTTAAAGCGAAAGAAATGAAAATCAATCAAGTAAACCGTATGTCTTTGAAATACGTTCTTAACTTTGACATGTAGATTACCTAATGTTTGTTTATTGGTAAACAAATCAATGTTGCTAATATTTGCGATTTTTTTTGTTTCAAATTAATTCCCATGAGAAATTATAAACAAAAAATATAGTGCACCCACAATAGTTTATCTTTACTGTTCTTGAATTTAGTAAACAACTTTCCATCCTTTTTTGTGCGCTGTATTTATTTCATAATGTTGTGGTGTTTTATTACATATTTACATGTATATTACTTTATTGAAATATGACTGCATTAAAGGCATTCACGTCTTACTAAATTGTCTGTTCTGTTTTGCGGAAAGCTATTGTGTCTCCATGTATGTCTCTGTTTGTTTACAAATATATTCTAAATTGTTATATATAATTATGCTATTTAATTACAGAATCACGCTTGGAAGCCCAGCAAGTGCCATTAGCCTCCTGGTGTCCACTGTCGGACTGATTAGATGCTTTTCTAATCGAGTGCCCATCTCTCTGTTTCATTTTTCTATTGTTCCCATTGAGTTGTGTCCCCCAGCTCATCAGTTTCTCTTGTCATCGGTTCCTCTTCTCATCGGTACCCTTTATCGTTGGTTTCTGTTTCGTATTGATTCCATTCTATAGCATTCTCTTGTGCACAGGTTCCCTTCTTCTCTTTCTTTGTCCTCTGGTTTCATTATATATGGTCCTTCCCTTTCTTTTCTCTTTCTCATTGGTTCCCATTCTTTCATTCAAGTGTGAACGCGTGTTAGTGCGGTAAAAATCACCGGAACCAGTGTGTTGATTGCAGTCATATGTGCAGCAACAAGCCCTGGACATTCGGACATGCCCTTACTGACCCATAGGCAAGTATTTTTCTCGCTTACACTATGGAACAGATGGACTAGATTACAATTGAAACATACTGTAACCGATTGATATGCATTGTAACCATACTAATACATGCATAATCGTGCTTACAACCATGCAGCGTTGTTGTTGATTTTAGAAATAAATTTAGTGCAACCATGTATTGTCCTCTTTATTTCATTTACACATATAATTAAAACTATGTATAACTCAATCTAATATCTTAACACCGCGGCCAACAGCATAGACTCTACATCAAACATTAATGTGATAACTGCTGTATACTATGATTTTGTTCGTATTTAAATAAGTAAAATCAGTGTGTTTAAAGAAGAACGCAGAATAAGAAAACAGATATGAGTGAAACCTATGAATGCCTTCCTGAAATAAACTAGTCATGTATGTGTTTATTGCAAGCATGGGGACATCAAAATGAGACCATAACTGTATGAAAAAATCAAATGGAACGAAACAACATGACAATATGCAAATAATTATTTAATAGGAAAGCTTCCTAAAATGTCCCTAAACTTTTATTAGTGTACTAATTAAAAGAAATATCAATAACTCGGAAGCATACAAGTAGAACACACGTTAAATAATACAAGCCTTCTACATTAATTTACAACATAAATGATATTTTTCGATGGGCATTTGGTTTATGAGATCTTATTTATAACATATAATATGGAATAGTACATTACTATGATTATTACTATGCCATAACCTAAATATAAAGGACTATTGTATGAGTTGAGTTGCACAATCATAGGTTGTGTAACGAACTATTCCTTGCAGATGGAATAACTAACAATGGGGACATATATTTGTTAATTCTAAAATAAGTGTTGTCCTTAATCTACAGGCTGTGTAGCAAAAACACTTGCTATGTTCAGATGATTAATTTGATAATATAAACAAAATGATACAAACTTTATGGTGACATTACCTTAAAAGAATTGTGCGTATGACATTCCGATCTATAATTTGTATGCAAAGTTGTGTTAATCTTGGTAACCCATCTATTCAGTGGAATACTAGCCCACCTCCTATCTTCACATCAGAAAAGCTTTGAGTCTAATTGACTCAGTAGTAAGCCCCATATCACGAACATTACGTCTTTGTAATTTGTAGATCCAGATCCGAAACGTAAAGCTACAATGGACTATCACTATTATTAATGACACGGAGTTATTATATACGAATTACAGCGCTTTCATAGTCATTAATTATGTTCATATGTACATATTTATTTAACATCCACATATGCCGATATGCGAACTTAAACTTCGTTCAATTGTCAGTTTTACTTGTTTCCATCAATTATAAACACAGTATATTTATATATACATATATAACGATGAATGCTTTATAACGATCATGTGGCCGTGAACACAGATTCGTGACACCTGTTAATCGCTTTGTTTTGCGCTATCAATCAAACGACATATTGGCACGTGTCAAATAAGTCACGACGATTCGTGAAGGCTTTCAAAATCATCCGGCAGACTACTTTCTTGAGTGGAATGTTCAGTCCAATGTAAAAGTCATCTTTCTTTATTTCCTTGTTATGATATGATTCTGCCATCATTACAAATGGCAGTGTATGGTATGGCCTCAATGTTTTTGTGATAAAATTTTACTTGGAACGATATTATATATTTGTTTATACAAAATACAGCACGTAATAATTACTTTCAATCACACAAACAAATAGTCAATCAAACAAACAAACACATCAAATAACACCTACAATCCGTAGTGTAAAGTTAATATGTATATCATATGTTAAATGTCTCTCTTCTGTAAGTTTATGTTGTAAATTAAGGAAGCCATGACCAACTAACGAACTAAGAAACGCAAACGGACGTACAAACGATCACATAAACATATAAATTATAAGCCCACGAGGCTTCGAACATGTTTATAACAGAATGCAAACACATCTTAATATAAAAGTAGATACACTTCTGTTGCACCAGCAGGAGACAAATCGATTAATACACATGGTTTGTCGCCTTAGATAGTTCAAGGTCGCGAATATAAGTTGATATTTGAATCGGTTTTAAGACGTCACAGCATGAATTATTTCCTCTAGACTAGGACATTAATTTGTGTTAATTTAACAAACATGTTTGATTGTTATCTCTCTTTGACAGCAAACAAAAACCCTGTCTAAAATCATATGTGTAATCCGTTTAATAGCTCCACGTTTTGTTTTAAAACTTAAGGTTAAATGGATTCAGAGGTTCTATAAAACTATTATTTACTTTGTCTAGTGCATGCTGCTTTTTGCAAAGCTCAAACATAAATTGCCCTCTTTTATGAAAAATACTTTCATCAAATGTCACAAGATCTCCCTTCATTAACTGAACCCAATAAGTTAATGTCGTATTTATATTTAAGTAAGTATTATTAAATGATAAACGAAAACTATTTTAAATTGTTACAAATAGAAGACAATTTCATTGACAGTTCAATTTGATTGATATGATTGATATTGCCGTTACACTAAATAATTCCTAACTTTCACTACAATAATGTTAGCCCTTGCGCCTAAACCAAATTATATAAACATGTCACACAATTATATATTGAATCAAATTATTGAATCGAGTTCTTATGGCGTTTCGATCTACCATTTGTATCAATTAGCATCTGATTTTGTGGTATGGTGAACACGTCCGTTTAAGGAACACAATAATAAACTTATTATATAATAGAGCTGCAACTGTGTATTGTTTTCAGTATAACGCCATTTGTTGACATTTTATTTATTTGAATACTTAAAATATCATACATTGCCATCGCCTTGATATAAACATGCACGTGTAAAATTGAGTTATACACAACTCCCGGAATGAAATTACGAATATAAAAATATAACATTCAAAACATACACATTCAAATCATTTTTATATGTTCCAAGTCCAGCGCCAAAACAGTGATATTTAACGCAAATTAAATCATACAAAGCGACTTTGTTTGTAGATTGTTTATGTGTGTTGACTGATAAATGACTATAATGTATGCGGTGTTGCAACACAGTTAAGATTTTACAACTTTTAATAAGTATGACACATAATACTCGTACTTTATCAAATTTATTACATAAATGCAACTGAAAACAATGTGTGAAATACAGAACTATCAACGCACACACACATATATACACATTGACAGGTCTTGAGATTGTTCCTTTTAATGCAAATAATATATAACAATGATTATGCAATAACAATTTTTTAATGACTTTCTTTGGACGTGGTATCAGCATATTCATCAATAAAGTCGGAGCAAATTTCCTTGTGGCCGGACGAACGAGATAAAGTACGGTTTCTGTGGTACAATATTCACTTCACTTCCTCGTGGAGATGACAGTTGATGTGTATTAAGTTAAGTGAAGGTTTATAGTCAAGGTCTCCATTCTTGTGTTGTTGCTTTCGGCCTATTGCTTAGTAATTCACTTGTATTATCTTACACGCAAACTCGCACATTCTGCACATTTGACCTGACGCACGTCTTATATTTTAAGTAAGGCGTTTAGAATTGTATCTGTTGATTAATGTGTGTAGACAAAAAGGTTTGATAGTATATATAGTGCATTGGTAGTTTACTTCTTATTTTCGATCGCCGTTACACCTGTAGTACGGTGGCAAGAATAAAACGAGGTTTTGTTTATTGAAATACGTTTTTAATTATTGCAAGTAATACAGCGTTTTATGTATAATATCGAAGTTTCAAAACATGTTATAGGAAATGTAAAAAAAAGCATTAACATCTCAAACTCGTTGCGAATTATGTAAAAATTATGCTAAGTCTTTCCTCATTGATACCACTCAACATTGATATCGTATTTCTTTTCTTATATCATCATCATATACTTCTCTCGAAAACCTACTGTCAATTTATCGTTTGCTTTTTCGCCATCTATTTTACAAATATCGTTATATATATATATTTTTTTTTTAATGTACAAAATACACAGCACTGTCCCATATTTTATTACACGACTCACAAGGTATCGGGTTTCCTGGAGTAATGCGACATAGTTTAAAGTGTTCGCTGAACGCCCCTGACGGCTGTAGGTAAAGACTTCGTGACAAACAACGGGTTTTAAAACGAAATCGCTGGAAATGATTAAATATCTGATTGCATTTCGTTTAGATTGTGGAGATGTCCGTATTCATATTGAATGTAAACAAACTGCCCCATGTGTTATAAGCATTAATTGGTTTTCCTTAATAGGCTTTGATATTAGTATGATGAACGTATTTTCGCCCGTATTGTTCCAAGTCGCTTTGGATTTCGGATCTTAAAGATAAATTTATACAATTACAATACTTCGGCTTAAATTTTTCCGGAATATACAAATCTTACCATTATATAGTGACTCCAATTAAATATCAAGGGCTTTCTTGTTTAATATCTTAATTTAGTATAAAGCCATGTAGATATATTTCAAAATAAAATAAAATACACGTGATAATGCTGAACATATATTTAAGCGATTAAATTGTCAACAGACGATGAATATGGCTTTTGAAAATCACGACTACAAGAACAGTGGTTTGCTAACTGTTCTTAAATGAGGTGTTTCTGAACTAAAAATAAACAACGGATGGTTTGTACAAGCTACTACTTAAACGAGTGCTTTACCGTTTTAATATTCGCATAAGTATGCCTTAGTTGCATTAGTTTTATTATTGGGTAGATCAATGGACAGGCATGCAAACTAAAAAGATCTTACGATTAATGTTACCGTGCCATATCATACCACGACTGCTTATAAACATATGTACTATCACACTCATGTTTCTATAGGTATTTAAATGAAATGAAATACATTTGATACATTTGATACATATGATACAGTTATCTATTACCTTCTTAGCGATTTTGTTTATACTCCTCAGTACTTAATATGGCATAAGTTGCTTGTCAGAAATACAAAAATAGGAGTTGATGACAATAGTGTGTCTGCTAATCATGTTCCTTATTTTTAATATGACCTATACTCGTAAATAAGTGATTCCATTGTATCCCTTCTTTATTTACATGATAAGCGTCCGATATAAATATGCAAACTAGAAAGTAAAACGAATAACAGCAAATTACATTCTATAAATGACAAACTATTTACATCAATGGTACGGCATGAACGTACTTAACCCTTTCAGTGCGGGAACCGAATTTTAAAGGCCTTTGCAAACTGTTTGGATCCAGATGAGACGCCACAGAACGTGGCGTCTCATCAGGATCCAAACTGTTTGCTATTCTGATAGTATTCTTTGAAAAAAATAGAAGAAAATGCTTATTTTAGAAATTCTGCAGACGACATTTTAGCAGACGACAAATTTCCCAGCATGCAAAGGGTTAATCTTATGCCTAAAAGGCATGCGTACATAGGCAATGAAGAAATATCTTGCTCGCTATTTGGATAAACCCATTTATGCCCAGTTGACTCTCCCATCCTTCTTAGTTGGATCAATTTATTTCCTAAAGTAGGGGTGTCTCGTATATTTATTTCTAAATTTAGAATATTTCTTACAGAAATTTCTTTAAGCAAACAGCTCAGACCCAGATAAGACGCCGCATTATGCGGCGTCTCATCTGGGTCTACGCTGTTTGCAATGTCCTTTTTTCAGGACGCTAGGCAGGAATGGGTTAAGTAAAATATTTGTCATACATTTATAGTAAATAGTATAGTAAGAGCACAACTTTGTTCGACCAAAGTCCTCTCGGTCTCTTATCGCAAATCACAATAACGGCGTGACTACTTGCCTCTGAAATGAATCCTCGTAGACATCCTTTCTAATTCAATACCTTTCAATTTAAATGATACATATCTTTGGTAAAATAGGTTCAACACGATTCGCGTTAGAAATATCATACATGCTTCGTTTTAATTGTTGTTAAAGCTGAACCTTTACTTTAAACCAATCTTTTTATACTGAGATGCCTATCAACATTCTTAATTGGAACATACAACATTGATTCGTATTACATGGCAACATTATACAAGATCTAGTTCATAAACAACGGTGCGTTATTTGATGAGATTTTCAAACCATTACTCTTTTGATGTTAGAAATGAATTAATTCCAAAATATTATAGTATCCGACCAAATATGTTCCAGCTTATTAAAGTACTAAATAGTTCAAACAAAATTGTGTTAAGAAAGGTAGCCATGTTTAGTTTAAAATGATTTAAAATAAGAACAAATGTCATATAAATGTAGTTAATAATAATAATAATACTCTTGACAATGAAAATAAGGTCAAACTTATTATCCCCACGATTTTAAAAGCGTCGGGATACTGTATTGATCTCCGTCTGTTCTGGTCACTATCTCATTCTAAACTATTGGCACTAGAACCTTGAAACTTTCACACGTGGCAGCTATGAGCATGAGCATATGTGCGACGGTGAGCTATTTGGAATTTTGATCTGACCCCTTGGTCAAAAGGTCTGGGTAAATAAATGGGTGAAATGGGTAAAAAAACTCATTTTACTAACAACATGCGACGAACATGATAATAACTTTTGACCCAGGGATCAGATCAAAATATCACCGTCGCACATATGCTCCTAGCTACCATGTGTGTAAATGTCAAGGTTCTAGTGGCAACAGTGTAGGAGGAGATAGTGGACAATGGGGGTTGGGGTGGGGACTAAAATTTTGTTTAAACATAACTTCTTTATTTATTCACCAATTGACTTCAGATTAATACTGAACATTTCTTATGACAACACGGTCTATCTCGACCATCCATGTGCACTATACTCACCCAAGGGCCATTGCTTTAGGTAAAGGCAGCTTGGTTCCCGTCCCTTTTCAAATTTATCGGGAGGTCTACGGGTACTACTTCGCCGTACCCCCACTTTTTTTTTCGTGCCCAAATTTTGTTTCGTACCCAAATTTTTGTTCGTATCCAAATTGTTTTTCGTTCCCAAAATTTTCGTACCTACATACACACGTGTGGTGATGAGGATAAACTTAAGTTGATGCTTTTATATCCGTCCACTTCAAAAGCATCGTCACACCAGTACTGTCAGTACTTTGATTCTTATTTGTGATTGATTATCCCCACGCTCCAAATTGGAGCGGAGGTATTATGTGGTTATCTCCGCTGTCTGTCCGTCCGTCCTTGCCACTATCTCCTCATACACTATTAGCACTAGAACCATGCAACTAGAACACATGGTAGCTATGAGCATATGTGCGACAGTGCACTATTTGGAATTTTGATCTGACCCCTGAGTCAAAAGTTATGGGGGTTGGAATGGGGCCGGGGCAGAGATTTTCACTCATTTTTTTTAAGGTTATTTAACATTAAATTCTCCATTTCTACACCGATTCACTTCTAATTGATACTGAACTACTCTTTGACAATACGGTCAATCTCAACTATGCATGGCCCCATTACTAACCCTGGGGCGCCCCGCCCACAAAGACCACGCCTACCCAACATTTTGATTTAACATAACTTCTTCATTTACTCACCAATTGAATTCAATTTAATACTCAACATTTCTTATGACAACACGGTCTATCTCGACCATCCATGTCCACATTTTCCACTCCGGGGCCCCACAAACATAGGCCTTGCCCAACCAAAATTGCCTTTTAATATAACATCTATGCGGCGTGGGGATACGCGTCGGCCTCTGCCGCGCCATTTTTCTAGTTGCTTTTGTAATATTATACGTATAACATTGTGTGATCACTATGTATCTACCCCATCCATGTGATATTTTCACGAAATATGTTCACGAAATATGTTTATTTCGCGTTCATTTAGATTAACTTTCTTTAAAATGATGTGTATTTTGTGTGTACTTCAACGCATGCTGTTATTAATATGTATGTTTACGACGATGAGCTCCACATGCGTAAGTAAAAAATAAACTATTCTGTTCTGTTCTGTTCTGATACATGTCATATAAAAAGTGTTTAAATTTTAAGTACAGCATTTAATAAGCATGTTGAATACTCAAGACACATAAATATCGATTTGTAAGTGTTGTAGTATCCAAAAGCAGTACATGGTCCAGTTACTTTCGTGTAAAATGATGGTTTTTTTTCAATCAGCACTTCCACTGAGTATAATGAGGTCGTGGAACTACAATGACATCTGCTAAAATATTGCCACGAGTCAAATAAGTCATGCTCATTCAGGAAAGCGTTCTACAGTCTCCGACAGACTACTTTCCTGTCATGTAAAATTGATTGAAAGTGCGTATATTTTGTTTCTGTTCACGCGATAGCATAGCAGTAAACCAAATCATCGTCGGTATGAAATCTGAACATGAATGTGCTAACAGACAGTGTAAATACAGTTTTATATCAAGAAAAAAAAAGTTTATATAAAAAAAGGAAATGAAGCTCAAACTGAATATGTTGTCAAGGCAAACGGACTTTAGATACTTTTTTTGGCACAGAAACATAACGCGCTCAGTCCCTTCTCTCTATTATAATTAACAAACCTGGTCTGCATAAGAGTTTCTTTTTAAGTGACACATTTAAATTATATTTACTAATGAACAAATAACATACTGAGATCGTTGTCTTTGCTATACAATACAAACATGATGACATGTAGCATGCAGGTGGAATATACAAAAGTGCACGTTTTAAAACTATAGGGTGCGATCTTATAAACGTGTATAATAAATAAGACCCACATTGACCAAGTTAGCTTAGGCGGGAAGATATTACGAATTTCATTCGTTAGGAAATATACTATATAATTCCTTTCCTTCAGGGTTCCTTTTCACGTTTCGGTAAATTGACAAAATTTAAAAAAAAATGTTTCAGATTCGCAATTTTTCGTTGTAGTTATGATATTCGTGAAGAAACAGTAATACTGAACATTTATCATGCTCTCAACTATCCATTATATATGCTTCTTTTGACGATTTGAAAACCGTAAAATTATAAAGTGTTGCAACGCGAAACAATTGAATAATTACTGATATGGTACTTATTTTATTTTATAATGATGGTAGACTTCAAATTCATATCAAGAAAATTAAAAGGAAAATCGCACTTTAAAAAAAACGTTGTTGTTTTTGGCCCCATGAATGATTTCTGTAAATTTATACTTGACATCTGCTAAATGTGTGTCTATTTGCACAGTTGATTAAAAGAGGTTAATTATCAAAGGCATCGCAAGTTTTATGATGTTTACCAACGCCCGTATGTAAGTAATTCAATATGTGCGCTTCGGCTAATCCTCTGGCTGTTCATCAAAAACTGCATTTTCTGGAAAACAAAACTGCCCCATGGGTTATAATTATAAATAGGTTATCCTACACCGGTTCTTAAGGTAGATTGATATCCAAGATCATGTCGGGAATGTTGTTGATCTAGATGTAATGATGATCTTTTACATTTATTGAAACCAATAGGAAATGACCACATCAAATGTGATTTTTTTTGTACAGTTGGGTTTCCCCGATTCCGAAAGTCAAAGAGTTTATAATACTACAGAATCGTTAATAATCGCGCTTATTGATAGTATCGGTAGCGTATTCAAAATACAGTTACAGTAAAGTTAAGAGTGTTCTTGTGAGCTTAACTGTAATAAATAAAAAGTAGAATATCAATCAATATAATAATGGAGTTAAACAAAATAATGTTTTTTTTACTGATAATCTGTATTTTAAATTCAATCCCAACATATGTTAAACTGCCAATTGGTTATATTTCGCTTCTTCATACAGTTTGTGTTTTTTCTTATCTCGTAACTGTCACCGATTTTGAAACATTTTAACTGTTAGTGAGATATCTCCAAAATGGATCATATTCCTATCCAATTGTAAGTATATAGTATGCTATAATATCGTAAATACAATTTTAAAACCGCATTGCGAATATGTTCGTTATTAATTATACGAACTGCATGCATACCAGTTATTGCACAATACATTAATGAACAAAATAAGTCATGGTTTTGCTGATTCTGTTTTTGGCCTGGAGCGTTGCCCCAAGGCCAGTGTTATGATACGAATTTCTGAGCCTATCCGAATTGGCTGGATGCCAAAACCAAATTCCTAAAACTCCGATTTACCACTTAATTCATGCGCAATAAAAGTAGCTCTTCGCAGATCTCAATTAACCGCCTTTTAAATACAAAACATCACTAAATAACATGACAGTGTCATAACAAGTATAGAAAATATTATTGAAGCAACGTTGCTAAGCATTGGCTACGGCATAGTTTTTATTGTTTTTATATTCATGCGAGAGAATAAGTTCCTTACCTGACGGTCTAGGCCGAAAAGATACGAGTGTTTACGGAGACAGTAAGAAGAATTTTTTTCTGGGACATTTTTAAAGACATTATATTTGGTATTTATAAACATATTTTAAAATATGGTTATTTTATTTTGCGTTAACAAGACATACCAAAAAGAAAGAAAATGAACAAAACAACAGCAAATATTTACGATCATTCTCGGAAATAGACGAAGTAACTGGATATGGTATTTCACTGAGCAGATCGAGCGCGCAAATCGAGCGCGTAAAGTTCTACGTGAGACAAAGTACACAATCTGTACACCGTTCTTTAAGGGTAAGTGGATGAAAAAATCAAAGTAAATTTAAGAGTATTCCGACTATTTTGTTATAATCGTAAAGAAGACATCAAAATGTCGTTAAGGGCATATTTTTTGTCACTGAAATGCACTGAAATAATAAGAATTGCACATTTTTATCGATACATTTTTTAACCCCGTTTGTCACAGGGTAAACATTGACTTTATAATTACAAAAAAATACCGCATCTCGAGCAAATGGTTACATAGACGTGATTGCTAAGGCGTCGTGACTTTTGCTCAAACTTCATTTGACCCGAGGGTCCCGGGTTCGAATCCAAACATGAGCGTTTATTTAGCAATGCCAAGTCAATCAAGAGTGACCTCCCTTGCGGAAGCTTATGAATATTCATTAATGGCGAAACGTGACCCGAGTATTGGTACCAATTTATTACGGTCTGAAAATAGTATTAAACGGCGCCGGTAGCGGAGGTCATAACTGTCATTCTGACCTCTTGTTTACTAATGTTGAAACTGGATAGGCATATTAAGCATGAGCAATATATTAAACCTTCAACTTTATAATGTCAGCACACATGTGCACTGTATCTGGCAGTAAAGGAACATGGATCCGTTTACATGAACTTCAGTTTACTCACTTAACTTCTTCCCAAGCACACTAAAGCTAGCCCCAGGCCTTCAGCGCCTACATCGCTTTGATTTATGAAGTTGTCATATATCCTTTGCATTTGAATGATTCAATGAATATTACTAGCAACCGCTTCCATGTTGCTAATATGTTATTCAACACACGTATCCATATTAATATCTATTTCTCTTGAAAAATTGTTATTATTATTATGATGGAGTGGTTTTTGGAAAAGGGGAGATGGTAATTTCACGGAAAGATGCTCGGAATATACGCTATACGAGGGCTTTTTTTCCTGATTTTGTGAATCGGCCCTGGCCCCCACACTTTGTGAGAAATGAGTCGCGAACTTTTAAAAATTGTGAAAAAATGAGTCGTGATCTTCTGAAAAATGTGAAAAATGAGTCGCAAACTTGTACAAATTGTGAAATTTAGTTGGTTAAGAAATAGAATAGTAAAAGCATGTTTAATACTAGCATCATATTGAAATGTCTGAAAATAATGCATTAAAATCATATTTTCATTGTCTTGACACTTTTTGAACATTATGCATACTGTATTAAAATAAATGGATTACACTTTTACTTGAGTTTAAACAATATTTACAATTGTTAACGGATAAGGTATAGAAATTGAGAATAACAAGTCTCGCTCTCGGTTACAATACATACATCATGCATGTACTTTCATCAAAATTTCAAATGATTGTCCTATACTTTAATCCATGTCCGTTTTAAACGTGCATTGTAAAAACACTAACCCTTCTGAAGAAATCTTTTGCTTCTTTCGCGACGCTATTTTGTTTGTTTTATCGTGAGGTTGATCAGCCGCTAATACATCGGTTGTACCGGTTTCAAAATTGTAATATATGCACGTTTGTAATCGATTAAAATAAGCGACGCCAGTTAAACGATTAGTAAATTAAATTTGCGAATTCGAAATGGAAAACGGTGAAACGAAACGTATTTATAAATTGTGAAATGGCCGTTTTAAACAATTTTGAGCACAAAATGTCCTTTTTTAGAGTTTAAAACGGTCATTTTTTGTAAAAAATTGCGGCTTTGTTAGATTTGTGAATTGTCCGTGTCAAAATGTACAGTTGTCCGTCCACGGCCAGTCTCAAAAAAAGGAAAAAAAAAGGCCTTTGTACTACTACGACATAATAATAGCCACATTGGACAGACATGAACGAAAAATGAACTCAGATTATCTTTACTATATCAAAACAAGCATACTCATTAAAAACCCATACAAAAAATAACAATACAGTGTAAACATACAAAATACATGTTTCTTATAGAAAAAGCCAATATATAACGCTATATGTGGTCTGGTAACTTAGATTAAACAAACAAAATGCTTTTTGTGTTTTTTTGTTGGACAATATATTCATGTTCAAGTACCATGTTAGTGTTCATGTGTCTTATGAATAGATATCGTTGCGGGGAATTAAAATTGAATATATATTACGCCACAACAAATCATACTAATTTTAATTTTGTTTATCGCTAAAGCTAAGTTACCATACCACATATAGCGTTGATTGTTAATTGTGGCTATTGCTAAGGAATACCGATACCCAGTCGTTTACTCGTTTTTGTGAGAAGACAACAAAGTATGTTTGCGTGTTGTAAACACAGTTGCACATTCAGTTGAGGATTTTCTAACA
The DNA here is from genome assembly GCF_020536995.1 of Dreissena polymorpha. Classification (NCBI taxonomy): domain Eukaryota; kingdom Metazoa; phylum Mollusca; class Bivalvia; order Myida; family Dreissenidae; genus Dreissena; species Dreissena polymorpha. The sequence continues at coordinate 21,272,942 of NC_068361.1, read as the reverse complement.
CTGCACACGTCACAACAATATCATATACGCTTTGCATTTCATCTTCAAGGGATGCAGAGATGATGCCGATGTTTTGGGGATTTCTCTCAAAGCAGCACACCGAATATAGGATTTATTCATTCTGGTTTACTAGCGGGAAATGGGTTTTATAGGGTCAACATCAAAGATACAAAGCAATAGCCGATACCATACTTAAGGGGAGAATATATATGTGTGTAACACATCAACATCGATCAGTTTTCTTTGAAAAAATCGGCAGTGCCAAGGGTGAGTAATGACTACTTACTTCATCATGTCATATTGTTCACGTGAGTTTCCAAACTCATAATGCTTATTGATCGATGAGTACAGTGTTAATGTTCGATAAGATGAACGTTTTTAAAATGTTTAACAGTTCAAGCCAGACTTACATGGTATGTTAATGGCTTATTTTGCATTTACTCCGAAGACATTCAAACGCGTCTTAAACGTTTCATTAAGGGCCCCTAATTGACATGATTTAACAATCAGAAAGTGTTCTTTTAATTGACACATTGTAACGATTTATATATATTGATCTCCACACAATTAATTGAACAATCATAAAACTTAATACAAAAGGACAACCCGCATCACCTGATATTAATCAGTTGAATACTAATACTTATAGACTGAACTAGATTAATCACATATCAGGAATGACAGGAATGGAATAATGGTTTTCTAGACTACTGCTGCAGTACGTTGGTGTTATATAATTGCTTAGTATGAACTTTTGTTGGAAATTTATTTGAGATTGATAATACGTACACAAATATATTATATTTGAAACAAAGATTAAGATGAATGTCTTGTGACAATAATAACGCCCACTGTATACAGTTTAACACATTACTTGATAAGTATATAATTATGTTTAATTTGTGCTATCAGAATAACAACATAAGGGAATATCCGACTACTTAAGTCAACACTATAGTAATCAAGTGTGTCATTAATTTTGAAAAGTGATAATAGCTAGATATAAAAATAATATGTAATATATCGTTAAAAAAATAACATAAATTTGCATAGCTATTTGCTGATGAATATGTATTTGTCCAATAATTGTATTGAACATATTGTGATAGTTTATGTGTAGTTCATGGATTTCCGACCACACTGATTGATGGTTCAGTAACTATTTAAGCAATGCCACTTTAAATATATATTTAGCAGGTTTTTTACATTTTAAAATAAGCGTTAATTTTCGGGAACGAGTTGAGTCCATTTCTTAAGCAGACTCGGTTATTAGTTAATTGCGAAAATAGAAATCAAACCAGTCATGTCCAAAAACTGACACCATATCATATGTGCTCATACTATTTTTTACACTCCACTCTTATTGGTATGAATCATTTATTTTTCTTTAAAAAAGTGTATCTACCAATTATGTTTTTCGTAAAATAACAAGTACAATTCAACTGAAAGATAAAGAGATAAATAGAAGCTTGCTGCACCGTGCTCCATTTTAATTCACTATCCTTTTACAAAATTATATATGGTCAAATGCAAGATTGCAGATTTGACAAAGAACTATGAACCGGAGTTTCCTGTTACTGATATTTAATCTAATTTCAGATCTCAATTTCTCATTGGCATATCTAAGTTGATTACAGTATTCAACTGAATTCAATTCCATTTGTGGTTAATATTGTTTCCATATTTATCTTTGGTCCAAAGTTTAACATGACTGTTTCATCAATAAAGAAATAAGATCAGTGCATCATATCATACAACGTAAAATATGTCATTAAAATGGTTGTTTAAATCACTTGATTATATGACTTGAAACTGAGAATTATGTAAAACATAAGTGTATAATTATTATAGTAAAATGCACGAGTCATTTGTGTCATAATACAATTAAAACGCAACAATCAACCAAAATAATTGAATTTGATGTTAATATAAATTGTTTAATACCTTTTCTGTGATGAAAAGTTAAAACTCAATATAGTTAGTTACATTAAGTTATTTAAGTGATAGTTTATGAGTTGGTTGGATGCGCATGTAGCTTATATTGCTAACATGTTTTATGCAACTGGAAGTAGCAAAATAGGGGTTACTCATTGCTGCTGTAAATGAGTAACGAAATCAATATGACAGACTAGTCTATTGCTATATATATTAATCATAAAAACTATTGTGCTGCATATTGGATATGGTGTCTTATTAGCTATGAGTTTGCAAAATCATCTTTAAATAATATATTTTATTTAAAATAGGGTTGAATAAGCATCTTTGATTTTGGGCTGAATAAGCCTGGAACCAAATTGACCAAGGTGTACATTGGGCACATATCAATGCACGCAATTTGGCCCAGTTTCAATTCAGTTACATCGTGTAGAATTTCTGAGTCAGTACTCGGTCAGTAAATCAACAGGGGTATAAAGAATGGGCTATCGTTAAACGTCTTTTGATGGTAACAAAGTATTGTTTTTAAGTTATAAAATAGCTAGAACTAAAGATGGATAAATTAATGAAAATCTATTGGAAAATGTCACTTATTTGCATTGTGATAAAAAACGACCTAAATACTTAAGAGGTTATGGGTAAAATCGGTTAATTATCTAAACACTCATGTGGGACGTTCATTTTCGATTGAACAAATGCATAAAACATGGTTTTGTTAATTTGATCAATAGACACAGGGATGGAAAACATAAATTATATAACACAATAAATATGTGCAAACGTTGTAAGATTAACCATACTAACTTTATAAACTGTTTATGTAATAAAAGTTGATAATATAATTGATTAACTACCGATAATTTTGTTTAAGCTGAAACCGAGTATTTCATTATTTGTATTACTTTTTAATGCACATTACATGTTGAATAATACAAAATATATAGACAAAAATTAGTAGAACAAGCACCCGATTATACAATAAAGAACAGTTGTATTCAATAGTGAATATTCACTGCTGTTCAGCAAACAACTCATTCGTTTACAACGGGTATGTTATCCGTTTGAAAATTTTTGACAGTCTGTGCAGAATCGTTCATTTCAGACAAAGACATACTTACAAGTCCATGTGTCGGTATCGATGTTATTTTTGCTAGTTGTGAATTTCACCGAAGTAAACATTATTTGATTCAAGGTACCATATTAACAGTGTTTTTTTTTCAAATATTCCTCGGTCGTAATCATGTGTTGGGTTACCAATGATATAATACAATGATGAAATTGAAATTGTGCATACATTCGTTTGAAAATAATAAAACACGTTTGTGATAACACAAAACAAACATGTTGTCTATTTGAAAATTATTTCATTTTTTTCCGTGGACCACACTTAGTATGAGCGTTTTTGTAAAACAAAATTCAGTTATTGGATTCTCGCAAGTGCTAGACGAAACCAGTGATGTAACACTTCTGTTAATATGAACATGAAAAGGTAGATACAAATACCATGTAAAGGTAGTGATTAAAAAAGCATTTATTATAAATGTTCATTCATATTCTCACAATTCTTATTATCCAAATGCCGACACGTTCTTCTAACCAATATATTTTTTAATTGAAATATCAAATGTTTGTAAATTAAAAAGACAAAAAATATAATCGGACATTAAAGAGTTTAATAAATACTAATGGTTGCTTGATCTTAATCCTAACTCTTGATCATTCGTTTATGTTAATTCGTCTAAATACTATGAACATGTTATTGATTTTTTTTCGGTACATGTTTTAATGTCAAACATTGTTCCAAAATAATGATTATTTGCAGACATTTATTAGAAGTGTAATCTTAAACATACATCTGATACTATTTTGTCCGTTAATAAGGTATCTCCTATACTCATATTAGAGAAATATCAGTGAAATAAAACTGAATATTATTTGTTTAAAACAGTGGAAATTTACAGTGAAACATATCGATAATATTCACTGTTATACTATGAAATGACGCCGTTTCATGACGTTACGTCGTCATTATTTCACCAAAATTACACAATAATCATTTGTGAGCATACACAAAAACAGTAAATGTTTGGGATTTGGTAGACCCTCGATGCTAATTCACTCTTGATCATAGAGCACATGTATTTTCACTTATCGCTTCGCAACTCGAGAAAAAAGTATTGTCCATGATCACTCGTGAATTAAAATCGACAGTCCACAAAATCCAACCAATAACATTTATGTCAACAGCTGTTTAATGCATGATTGCATTTTCAAGCAAATTATGTAAGTGTTATAGGACAGTGTCTTTCTCATTACATCTACCATCTATCATCTAATTATGCTTATTTAATAATATTTGTTGCACATGCAGATTTGTCAGCAAAATGCTGTTTCGATATGAAATGTCAATAAGATGAAACGTTATTAGTGTTCACTAATCTATTACATCCCTTAATTAGACATGTACTCCATTTTCGGGGAGTTTACTTTGATATGTTATGATGCCAGTTTTAATATCTTTGTTGAAACACATAGTTGGCTCCCATATCAACTGACTACCATTTATGTTATCAAGTGTTTGTATTCCTCTAACGAGCGTAGTTATATTTTATAATGACCAAACATTCAAGTGTTCGTCACATTACTGGCTTTTGATTAACGTGAAACGGACTTTTTGGGAATGCACGTGCGAATATCATTTTATCAAAGTTCTGCTCATTACTTATGCAGTATAACTATATTTTGGGTTGAGCATAAGTGAAGCGAAATATGTTTATAATTAAATCATCGTTTAATTTAAGTTTAAATTACGCGATAGATAACAACGTCGTATTATTAGAATATCGTTTTACCAGGCACGTAGCATTATTGGTTCCGTTGTAATATTTCACTTAATGTCTTTTTAAAGTATTCCCCATTTAAGCAAAAGATCTGCTGAACAAATGTATGCCTCATTTAAACTTTATAGACTATTTCGACGAGACTTGTGTGTATTGATTCACTACACAAATATCTAACTGATTCCTTTTACATGTATTTTATCAATCTTCTCAATATAAAGAACCTATTTTTTGTCAATAACTCCGTGTAAAAAAACCTTCCAACGATTTCGTATCTAACAAAGAATACCCGATTAGTGTTATAACATACACGTAAGAGGTGCTTGCTTATTAAATGTTATTTACAGGTATTCTACATAATGTATATAATTGGTTTATAGTCGCGGTCTTCTGAATAACTTATGAAGTTCAGAAATAAGTATGCGATTACTAAAGGAGGTGATGTTTAAGTTTAAGATGGTTATGTTCAAATGTCCACAAAGAATTCCATCGCATCTCCATTTTAAGACCTACTATATATGTTTAACATGTTTAACATGTGTCGCTTGCAGTTATTGATGAAAAGCAAGAGGATTAGCCGAAGCGCACATATTGAATTACTTGAATACGGGCGTTGGTAAACATCATAAACATCATTGCGATGCCTTTGATAATAAACCTCTTTTAATCAACTGTGCAAATACACTCACTTGTGTAAACAGCGGCTCCTTGAACATAGAATCTTTGACAAAGTATGATGTTTGTGGTCAATAGATAACACGCTATTGCTGCGTTATAATAAGGAGGATATTGTGTTAATGTATTTTACGTTCCAATACATTGTTTAAGGGTCTAACAATAATTCGTAGATGTCAGTCTTCTTATAATTAAACGTAAATGTTTGGAAGTAAGCCTTTATTCGTCTTCAATAAAAATAATACAAACTATAAGTATGCAAAGTTGTGAATCTGATAACAAAACCCAAATATATGACACGAGTAACATCTACGACTGCGACACAGGTTAATACATTTTCCATTTCAACAAACCGTTGTCAAACCCAAATGTTTGTCCTTCGCTATTTCGTTTCGGTAATCCAAAACGTATTATATTGTTATCCATATTTTGTAGTTTATTCGGCAGCATAATGAAGCCCTAAATGAGGTGAAACGATGGGATGAATTCACACATCCTGCAAAATTTAAGGTTGCTAAGCGCTTGTCCAAAGTCCGTTTCTTTCAAACATAATTTTTACTGATAACGAACTGCTTACCCTATTAATATGGGAACTACAAACACAGGCATCATGATTGTTATTTATTCTAGAGCTTAAGTGTTTCTGGTTTTCTGAAGTGATCAGTTGCTAATACAAAAACATTGTAAATATCTTGAATAAATGAAAACACATAAAGGACAACACAATATACAATTATTATTTAGCGGAAACATGTGCAACGATTAATATTATATATTTAGTTTGGCCATTGTAACTATTTCTTTGTCACCAATTATAACGCTTGAGGGTCGCTATGCATCTTTCTTTGATGACTTAATATTGTTTCATTGTTCTTAAAAGTGCGTATGGTGTATGGCTGCGCTGCGCGTTAATGATGCGTCATTTGCCAGAGGGTTGAAACAAGACAGATCGGTAAGAAAACATAACAAAGTCATGCAGGTTTCATGTGGTTTTAAATAATAGCCACTGCCCATTAAACACCTCAGTAGAAATATATTTGAATTATTCCTATATTGATTGGTACTCTGGTCTTTATTCCCGTCATGAGAACATGATACATCTACAACCTCATATGTAATAATTACAAGTTTAATTACTATTATAAAAATGTTCACTTTCTACACCATTCAAATGCATATCTTAGATATTAACAATATAAAACTATAACTATAAAAACAACTAAACAGATAAGACGCTAACACTTTTACCAATACGACCATTGTCATCGTCACAAACAACAACACATAACACAAACTGTTCTCATAGACAGAAGCATGGGGTTAGGTTAAAGATGACCTTCATTCGAAATATGATATATATGCTTTTAAATTGTGCAATTATAAATAATTTTCGAAGATATCTTACACTTTATAAGGATTTATGTAAGGTGCAGCACGAACAAATAACATGCCATTCGCGATTCTGAAATACTTAGATTCATTCTTGTAATATATATTACACATACCTATACATTGCTTCGAAAATAAACAACTGTGTTTCGTCGTTTCGGTTTTTATGAAGTATTTTTTAATGGTGGTATGTACACATAACGTAAGTTATAAGGCAAATAAGTAAAATGCGCTATCCATTCCAAAAGATACCGAGACATGTTTACTGCCTCAACTTTCGTCTTTCAAAAGCCATATGAAGGGTTTTCATATATGTTCTCTAATGTGTATGTACGGCGCCATTTGAATGATGATTGAACATCAATATTTGCCCGGTTAACCGATCGCATAATACGAGCTGAGGAATGTAGTAAGCTTTCTGTTTGAACGTATTTCACTCAGTTGAAAGGTTATTTCAATACAAATGTTATATTCGTGTAATGCAGTTCGAATTCAGCTAGAAAAGATGATGTTGTTTAAGTGTTTTATTCAAGTTTATATTTAATACAACAATATTCCACATACGAATATCTTTAAAACGTCTGCGTTGATAAGTTGCCGAAAGTGAATCTAATAACAAAAATAACATAAGCTGTTGATTCAATGAACAAAATTGAATGGATCTTGAATTAAGTCAAGCGCTTTTTGGACATGTCAATTTCACTCGCATAATGCATTTCATTTTACGACCGTTAGCAACGCACGACAAAAATCGTGTAAAGCTGTACACGAGAACAAGTCATTTCGTGAATAAAATTGAAAATTCATTGAGAGCTACTTTGCCACTGTAGGTTGATGAACACAATCAAAATACAAGTATTTTGGCACGGCCCTTTCAGATTTGATTAATAATTACCCTGTATGTTGCTGTTTGAACTTTGAGGTTGGTGTGCTACAGCAGTGATCGTGTAACAAACCTGACATCTAGTCATACTCGTAGCCAGGTGGGGGGTGGGGGATGCGTTGGGTGCATTCGCACCCAACATTTTTTTATTAGTCACTGAGTATGGTCAATAAAATAGGAAATTTCATATAACAATGCTGTATAACTTCAGTCTCTAAATACAGATAAATTGTCACCAGAATGTAGGATTTTAAGTTTAATCTTCAAATTTTTCTAGGGGAAGGATCTCCACACACTCCCTCCCCGATTGCAAGAGGGGGACAACCTCTCCCGCACCAAACCCCATTCGCCCCTTCGTTGCTCAATAACAATCTATGATGGGAAAATTCGCGCCCCCTTTTCAAAACCCCGGCTACGGGCCTGCTAGTCAGCCTTGCCACGTACGGATGGAAATCTTATAGGAAATTGCAAATATAAATAGTATATTTGGATTTTAAAATATTTGTATAGTTCCGTTGTTGCGTTTACTTTCTCAATTATGATACATAAATGGTGTGTCAACTTCTTCTGATATTGTTATACTTTTAAGCTACTACTGTACTGAATATTTCTTTACTGTTACTACACTATGAAGCATGGAAATCTTAATTCTTCAATGTTTATAGCATAAAGTTGTTCATGCTTCATAGTGTAGTAACGGTGAACAAATATTCAGTATAAACTATTAAACCGGCTTTAATTGCAATATCTCAGACTAAAAGCCGTAATTTACACCTCAATATATCTTGTTCATGATAACATTGTTTGATAATGAAATTAATGTTCAAAGATGCAAATTTTAAACCTAGTGAACATAATCTAGCTTTCTGGATTTCAACGGTTATAGCAATAAATGATTGTCATCAATTGAATGAATATTACGGTAATGATATTATGGTATTTATTAGACAAAATATGACGTTTAAAACTGGACAATATCTTAATTTGTCGCGTAAGAGTCGCAGTTGAGTCATTATGTATTTACTTTAAAGTATTTATAAAATATGTAGTGTTTATAAGAAACTGTTAATGACGATAAAAACAAAAACATAATCAATATTACAACAAGTGCTTTAGTTTGCAGATTCAAATTGAGTTTGACAGTCGTTTGCAAAATCAAACGACTCTTTTTTTTAAAGTTCAACAGGTATCGTATCATTATTTAAATACCGCTTTAATGCAACCTTCAAACCTTCACACGAGATTTTTGAAACATGTTATGTTTCACCATTTTCCACGAATAACTATAAAAATACGAGATCAAAATCAGAGTAGCAAACACATACATGTTAGTAACTATTACACGTCATAGAGCAGACAATGAAACTCCAGAAACAACCTCTTTAAACATTCAATAAGAAGACGTATGCCATACATAACGTACACATTAACCTGCATTTCTACTGAAACATATTTAATGTATTTGTGTCAGTTCAATGAGATCTGAAGCTTATGATGAGGCTAAGAACAATTAAACTCGTTACTCGAATGACCCCGGGTAAAATATCGTCACTGTAAGGGCGTAATGTTCACCCGTTACTGATGCCTGCAGTCCGCAACCTTTAACATATTGCGACCTGATGACAAATAACATACAACCATGTTAAATATGGTATGTATGCCAAGATACAATGTACCTGTTTTTTCATATCATTCTAAAACAGCTCATACAATCCATCATGCAAAATTATTAAAATTCTTTAATAAGAAAAAATGAAGTTATAAAAATACTGTGATTTCAGAGGTTAGCGTTAGAAACAAGGACAAATTAGATACAATGCAGTTTTAAGTACAACTGTTTGATTCATTTACAATCATATACATAACAAATAAAATCGACTTGCCACAAAATCCAACAAATAACCTTTATGTCAACAGCTTTGTCATGCTTGATTGCATTTTCAAGCAAATTGTTTTAAAGCGTTATATGACAGTTTCTTTCTCATTATATATACCATCTATGATCTAACTATGCTTATTTAATAATATTTGTTCAAGAAATATATATTTGCAAATGCAGATTTGAGAGCAAAATACTGTTTCGATATGAAATGTCAATAAGATGAAACGTAATTACTGTTCACTTTTCTATTCCATCCCTCAATTAGTCATGTACTTCGTGGGGTTTACTTTGATATGTTATTATGCCAGTTTTAATATCTTTGTTGAAACACATAGTTTGCCTCCCATATCAACTGTCTACCATTTATGTTATCAAGTGTTTGCATTCCTCTAACGAGCGTAGTTATATTTTATAATTACCAAACATTCAAGTGTTCGTCATATTACTGGTTTTTGATTACTGTGAAACGGACATTTGAGAATGCACGTACGAATGTCATTTTAACACAGTTCTGCTCATTACTTATGCATTATAATATATATTTTGGGTTGAGCATAAGTGAAGCGAAATATGTTTATAATTAAATCATCTTTAAATGTAAGTTTAAATTACGCGCTAGATAACAATGTCGTATTATTAGACTATTGATTACCAGGCACTTAACATTATTGGTTCCGTTGTAATATGTCACTTCAATTACTTCTTAAAGTGTATCCATCTAAGCAAAAGGCCTTCGTAACAAATGTATGTCTCATTTAAACTTGATAGACCATTTCGACGAGACTTGTTTGTGTTGATTCGCTACACACATATCTAACTGATTACTTTTACATGCATTTTATCAATATTCTCAATATGAAGAACATATTTTTTGTCAATAACTCCGTGTAAAAAACCTTCCAACGATTTCGTATCTAACAAAGAATATCCGATTAGTGTTATAACACGCACTTAAGAGGTGCTTGCGTATTACATTTTCTTTACAGGTTTTCGACATAAAGTTTATAATTGGTTTATAGTCGCGGTCTTCTGAATAACTTATGAAGTTAAGAAATAAGTATGCGATTTCTTATAGAGGTGATGTGTAAGTTTAAAGATGGTCATGTTCAAACGTCCACAAATAGTTCCATCGCATTTCCGTTTTAAACCTTCTATATAAGTTTAACATGTTTAACATGTTCCGCCTGCAGTTATTGATGAACAGCAAGGGGATTAGCCGAGACGCACATAGTTACTTAAATACGAGCGTTTGCAAACACCATAAACTTGCGATGCTTTTGATAATAAACCTCTTTTAATCAACTGTGCAAATAAACCCACTTGTGTAAATTGCGGCTCCATGAACATAGATTTCTCTGATAAAGTATAGTATTTGCAGTCAATAGACAACACGATACTGCTGCTGTATTATAAGGAGGATATGGTTTTCAATGTATTTTACGTACCAATGCATTGTTTTAGTGTCTCACAACAATTCCTAGATGCCATTTGTTTTATAATTAAACGTTAATGTTTTCTAATTCAGCCTTTATCCGTTTTCAATAAAAATAGTACAAACAATAAGTATGCAAAGTTGTGAATCTGATAAAAAACAAAACAAATATATGTCACGAGTAACATTTACGACTGCGACACAGGTTCATACATTTTTCATTTCAACAAACCGTTATCAATCCCAAATGTTTTTCCTTCGCTATTTCGTGGCAGTGATCCAACATTAATCATATTGTAATCCATGTTTTGTAGTATATTTACGATTCGGCAGCATGACGAAGCCCTAAATTAGGTGTGAAGATGATATGAATTCACACATCCAGAACCATTTAAGGTTGCTTGGCACTTGTCCAAACTCCGTTTCTTTCAAACATAGTTTTAACTGATAATGTAATGCTAACCATATTAATATGGGAAATACAAACAAAGTCATCATGAGTGTATGGTATTCTTGATTTTAAGTGCTTCGGGTTTTCTGAAGTGTTCAGTTGCGATGACAAAACATTGTAAATATCTTGAATAAATGAAAACACATGAAGGACAACACAATACAATATTATTATTAAGCGGAAACATGTGCAACGATCAATATTATATATTATGTTTGGTCATTGTCACTATTATTTTTTCACCAATTATAACGCTTGAGGGTCGCTATGCATCTCTCTTTAATGACTTTATATGGTTTCATTGTTCTATAAAATGTGTACGTTGTATGGCTGCGCGTTAACGATGCGTCATTGGCCGTAGGGTTGAAACGAGAAAAATAGGTACGCAAACATAACAAAGGCATGAAGGGTTCATGTGGTTTTAAATAATAGCCACTGCCCATTAAACACCCCACCAGCAATATATTTGAATTATTCCTATATTGATTGATACTCTTGTCTGTATTCCCGTCATGAGAACATGATACATCTACAACTACATATGTAGTAATTACAAGTTAATGCTGCGTTCTATTGACAGTGTAGCATTTGTTGGTACTTACTATTATACAAATATTCACTTAATACATCAGCCAAATGCATATCTTAGATATTCACAATGATATAACTATAAAAACAACTAAAACGATATGACGCTTACAATTTTACCAATACGACCATTGTCATCGTAACAAACAACAACACATAACACAAACTGTCCTCAAAGACAAAAGCATGAGTTCAAGTTACAGATGCCCTTCATTCAAAATATGACATATATGCTTTTGAATTTGCAATAATAAATAATGTTTGAATAAATCATACATTTTATTAGGATTTATGTTAGTGTAGCATAAGCCAATAACATATCGCTCGCCATTCTGCAATACTTAGATTAATTATTGAAATATATATCACACATACCTATGAATTGCTTCGAAAATAAAATATTGTTTTTCGTCGTTTCAGTTTATTGAAGTATTTTTGTAATGGTGGTATATACACATAACGTGAATTATTAGGCAAATTAGTAAAATGCGTTAGTCATTTCAAAACAAACCGAGACAGGTTTACGGCCTCAACATACGTCTTTCAAAAGCCCCATGCAGGATTTTCATATGTTTTCTCTGGTGTATGTACGGCGCCTTTAAAATGTTGATTGAACATCAATATTAGCCAGGTTGATATATTGCTTAATGAGGTATGAAAAGCCTATTTTTAAATGGATAAACATGTTCTGATATTAAACGTATTTTACTCAGTTGAATGGTACATTCAATACAAATGTTATATTCGTGTAATGTAGTTTGAATTGACCTAGTAGACATGACATAGTTTTATTGTTTAATTCAAGTTTGTATTTAATAAAAAATAGTCCACATAGCCATTATACGAATATTTGTAAAATTGCTGCTTTAATAAGTTGCAGAAAGTAAATATAATACCCATATAAAATAACATAAGCAGCCGATTCAAGAAACACAATTAAATGGATCTTGAATTAAGTCAAGTGCTATTTGGACAAGTAAATTTAACTCGCATAATGAATTTCATTTTACGACTGTTAGCAACGAACGACAACAAGTATTGTGTAAAGCTGTACACGAGAACAAGTCATTTCGTGAATAAAATTGAAAATTCATCGAGAGCTACTTTGCCACTGTAGGTTGATGAACACAATTAAATAACAAGTATTTCGGCACTGCTCTTTCAGATTTGATTAATACTTACTTTGCATGTTGCAGTTTGAACTTTGAGGTTGGTGTGCGAAATCAGTGATTGTGTAACAAACCTGACATTAAGTCAGCCTTGCCACGTAAGGATGGCAATCTGAAAATAAAATTGCTAATGTAAATACTATTATTGCATTTTAAAACATCGTACCTTCCAGTTGTTGTCGCTTACTGTCTCAATTAGACTGTTAAGCTACTACTTCACTGAATATTTGTTCACCGTGACTACACTTTAAATCATGATAGGCTTAATTACTTAAAGTTTACAGCATTAACCTTATCGTGCTTCATAGTGTTGTTACGATGAATACATATTCAGTATAAACTATTAAACCGGCTTTAATGGCAATATCTCAGACTTAATGTTGTAATTTACTCCGCATATATGTTGTTGCTGATAACACTGTTTGATAATGAAAAATGTGTTCAAAGATGCACATTTAAAAAGTAGAGACACTATTCTAGCTTTCTAGATTTCACCAGTAATTACAATAATTGATTTTCATCAATTCAATGAATATTACGGTAATGATTTTATGGTAATAATCAGACAAAATCTGACTTTTAAAACGGTGCACTCTCTTAATTGGTCGCATTAGAATCGCAGTGGAGTCTTTAATTTATTCACTTTAAGTCATTTATAAAATATGTAGTGTTCTACGAAGCATTTTATGATGACAGGAATTAAAAAAACATGTGCAATACTCTCATTATTGTTGGTGTCTATCATAGCCTGATTTATTTGTAAGATGTACCGTTTTCCCTCTCCCGTTAATCTTCATGCCATTACAGTAAACTTTTTATAAACATAACAAAGCAAAAATATGCACATGAATCTGCTTATACACAGATCCACTAACATATACATCAAACCATGTTTGTCTTTTTCAGTTTTGAATGAAAGTCTTGTAAAACTGTTTTTCTAAGCGAGTGAGCTTAACTTAAATGAACAAACAATATTGCTTCCGTTTCTAGAACGCAATCTGCATCGTTAATTGACAAACGCATTTCATGTTCCCTACTAATTACATAATATTCTACGTTGATTCGATTGTTGTTATCATTTTCGTAATCCAGTATTATTTTCGTAAACACAAATTAATATTTACAAAATAGAAAAGAAAGCATATTAAATATAAATCGTAATTGTTCGTTACTAATTGGCTTGTTCAATCGTCCCGCTCGGATAAGTCCGTATTATCGCAGAATTGCTTTATGAAAAGACACTCGTAAATTTCCGTCATTGACGGTATTTTACGCTGTTCCGAAACGTGATTTTGATTGGTCGATTTTTATTCAAGCAAATACTCCAAAGAGGGCGCCAATTTCGACGTTTGAACTTTCTGCTTGATTTCATCTGTAAACAAACAATACACTTACGTACTTTAAAAATTAATAGGATAATTGCGAGTTTTCGGTGGAACAGCCGAGGGCCATTCTTTCTCCGAGAAAAGAAGTAGACCAATACGTTATTGGAGATTTTATACGGCAAAATTTCAAGGACAATCGCATGGGGCAACTACTGATGACCAAGCGGTAAGAGTGTCTTCATTCTTCTTTTATTATGCATTTCCATAAAAAAAATCATTGAAAGTGTGTTGTCCAGAGCCCCTGGACCAAATTAGTGGTATGTTATCTTGCATCAGTAACGTTCAACGTTAAAAGGCGCGGTCCGCGCAAATCAGTAAAAATACAAGATTATCATTCATTATAGCCCCAACGGTGTAAGTTTGATGTATTTTCTTGTTTTGTAATTTGTTAGGTTTCATTTGCTTAAAGGTTTGATAACCTACTATTAGTACAATCCCATTTGTTGGTTTCTCGAATTGATTCGTACTCAATAATTTCGTACTCGTGTTTCTATTGAACAACTTTTCTATAGTATAAAGCTATGTTAAGATCTAACTCATACTTCTCACAGTTCTGTAAGCTTTGTTTATATTAATTAATGCAGTCGAAGAAAGTTGCAATCTGAATTTAATGATTTTTGACTGATTTTGAGGCAATATAGTTTGAACTTTCAAGTAAGTACGTGTCTTTTCACTTAATAATAATAAAACTGTTTGAAAGAAGCAATCCATAATTATAAATGTATTGCTCAAGATGGAACTTGTAGGAAATAAAAGTATTTTGAAGTAAATTAAAGTAAATGTGTTTGACAATAAATGGATGTCAACTGTCATCTCATGACAGCATTATAATGAGCGAAAAATAAAATAAGACAATTTCATTTTATTATTTTAAAATTTCATTCATGAAGTTCATTCAATTTGGTGGTTTCTTAACAAAACAAGTAGGTCACTAAAGTGCATATACTGTTGCAAATCACCATGTCAACAAGGCATGGAAGTTGCACCAAGTTGGCAGAATTCTGTGTATTACCACCTTCCAGATGCCATAAATCAAGCTGGTGTCATAAAATAATTGGCGCTGTTTGTTGCTGTGCAGTCATGTTATCAGTGCTATACTGTTATCCATTTCATCTGTCACAGACAGTAATAAAACAAGCAGATTATCTGTCGGCAGTAATATTTGTTTTTTTTGAATTGTATTGCAATACTGTTTTAGTAAAGCTCATGTACTAATTCCGTCCAGTTTTCTAAAACTTGCTGTCATTGTACAGGTTGTTTTGTTTTGTTTGTCTGTGGTAATTTATATTTGAAATGTTGTAATAAAATTGTATGTTATTTATATTGTTGTGTACTCCAATTAAATAATTAAGTAAGTTAACATTTGGCATGATATTTGTTCTTTATCATATAAATTCACCTCGCTGTGGGGAGTTTAGAACAATTCAATTTCTTCATATTTATATGACGCAAAACATTAATAATTGTTATTAAGACAAATTATTTATATATAAAAGAACAGAAATGAGTAGTTTCACGTTGAAGTAAATAGCGACAACAACGAGATCAATTAAGCATAAGTACAAAATCGTGTGCTGGGTCAACATCGGGTTTCAACAAAATGGCCCTTGCCGGATAATAGCAAAAGAAATTAAAAACATTTATAGTCTAGACAATTCTAGTTTAAATTATGCGACATTTACATAAGATTAATTCATTTTAAATCAACATTATTTGTTTTGACTACATTGTTGAAGTGTTAATTTGAACGGTTAGTTTGGACTTGCAATCGAACATCGATCAATATCAGGTAATAATTGTATCTGTTCATTATGTGTCAATAATAATTGTCTGATTAAATCGTAATTCAATACTTGAAAACAATCAAGCTACGCCGTCACGTATGCGTACTAAGAAAACCCCTCGATATATATGTCGACCTTTAATATGACAACAGCTGATATCGATTCTTATGTTATGAACTCAAGCAAGGTTTGAACAAAAATGTCGACTCGATCGCGAAGTGCGAAAAATCGGCATAGTTATCGGCTGTATACTCGCTGAATACGTTGAGTTTAATCAAATAATGGCATGGGTATGGGCTAAAACATTGTAATCGCACATAAAATTGGTATATTTAAGGTTTTTAAAACCGACGCAGGTGATCTTTAAGTCATATTTGATCATGTGATTAAATAAACAAACAAAAACAACAGACAAACAAACGAATGTTGATTTAAATTATAGATATTAAAGCGACAAGCTTACCATAACAGCAATATTTAACATTTTTGTTGAATGCACAATAAGCAATTTAATAACATCTTTGAAGAATGCCTTCATGACAAGAGTCCGTGATTCATAGACCACGTGCCCCTAACAAGGCTATAATAGATTCTAGACCTTTTTGAGTTTATTATTTCATGCAAAGGAAGTGACCAGGGCTTTTTTCAGCTGTTTTTTTAGCCGTTATTCGGTCATATTCCAATGGCAAAACATATATTTTTTCCCAAATCAAGGACAAAAATTCCACATTGATAGTTTTAATGTTAAAAGTTTAGAAATAATGAGATTTTTAATGTACAAAAGGAACTAATAGGTTGAAATAACCAATAAAATGATTGGTTTTCATTCATATCATTCTATTTTATAACAATATACTAAGAGTCAATAATTTTTGCTAATATTATTTTCCCAATTTTGGGCGAATTGACCCTTAAATTACCCATTTCTGTTTTGGTGTCAACCGTTTGCAGATCTACTGGTGTTTGAGATTCTCAAGAAGGACACAGGCAGCATCAGTGAATACCCTGCTGACATGATTGATGAACATGTGTCCAGCAAGACTACTAGTTCTCATGAAAATGTGTCCAGCAAGACTACTAGTTCTCGTGAAAATATGGTATATTATGGGTGTTGTAAACATCAGTTGTGCATTTTCTGTCTATATCAAACGTCACTATTTCATATGTTGGTCGCTCCAACGGTTTATGGATCTAAACATCATAAAATATATGTCTCTCAAATTGATATGTTGTTGCTTATTCAATGTTATAATTTTTGTTAATAGTAATAACCACTTTAAAAAAAGTTTTGTGTTCTAGATCATTTAACAGCTTCATATTGTAATAACATGATACCATAATATAATTGGTTAATGGCATTCATCAAATTACAATAACAAATATTTGATTGTGTACTTTGATGGACAAGTATTTGCCTCGTGTATTTTCTCAAAAGCATGAAATTTTATGTCTTATTGGTTTTTAGTTGTTCGCTTGCGTCGGTCAGCTCTTAACTACGCTAAGAAGGATAACCACCGCCTATGTCGCATCTGAGTCTATTAATAGAGGCGTGGAATTCTGCTGATAAACAAGTATAGTGGGATGTCTCGTAACCTCGTTCATAGTGCATGCTACATGTACTACAGCGGGGTTAAATTTGATATTTCTGAAAAACGTTCCTTTGTTCTCAACAGATAGGGTGCTAACAATGTAATAGTAGTAGGTTAAACGTGTTTATATTCACAGTTCTGAATTTATAAAACGTTGAACATGAGCTCAACAATTACTACAGGTATACTATAGACAGCCACATAAATGCTTTATAATCGCTAAAACCGAATATAAAAAACATCTGAATATAACAAGAAATATCTTTTACAAAGGTAGTCGGCGTAAATATTGACTGAAATAAAGATTGCAATTAACGTTTCAAAATAATAAAATTGAAAACAAAAGTTCAACTATTCGGTTTTCACTTGTAAGTCGCATATTCACCGCACGAAATGTGTGCTATATTTATCAAATCACACATGAGGGTAAGTATATAACACTTGTACTACGGGAGTGCACATCATCTGTGTTCTCACATGCCTTTTTATGAGTATATTTGTTCACCGTCGAAATATATCGTATGATAATAATTAATTTACACGCAGTTTTCTTTCGACACATTTAAATCACACTTGTTTAACCGCGTATGCAAAAATGGGTCTTAAGCGCATCGGCCAGCGTATCTTAAGCCCAACATGTGCATTTGCGCAGTATGGTCAGAGGCGATGCTGTCCGCTATAAAATCACTTAATGTGTTATGGTCTCATTATGTATCTCCTGACTAGACTGCGAGATGCACAGGCTGAGAGGGCCATATATATAACGGGCGCATATGGAATAGAACCCATTTTCGCATGACGAGGGTCATTAAAATCTCATTGCGAATTGTAAATGGCGCATTTGAGCACAATGCTTTTCGATACAAAATTGATTTCAAAATAGGAAACTTGTAAATAAAGGCAGCCTATCCAGGCGTTCAGGAACGATCTCCAGACCTGCTGACCGAGTACGGCAAACATTTGTGGTTGGATAATTAAACGATTTTCCTCTTATCGTGACACTAAACTATTTCGGTAATATTTTTTTCCATATTGAAAGCTAAAGTGTGTTTATCGATAATCAATTATATATTCCCCGGACGATTTAGTGAACGATTACTGAACCTGAAATTCTGCGGGATGGATTTTAACGCGTATTGTAACTGGGCCACAATTTCTGTCGTTTAAAAACATAAAGAGAGTACACACTGAACAGTGCTACATCCTTTGCGCTGAGCACATACACAGAGGTGTAGCGAAAATTTTGAGATATTATTTCGAATCAGCATATGAAATATTCGAAAATATTCATGCGTGTCTGCTGGCGTTATGTAAAAGTCATTTAAGGTGAACAGCTGGGTAAAACAGCTACGCCGAAAAAGCACAATAGTGCTCTATACCTTTGTTAAGGTCAGAGCTGCTGACACCGTGTGAACTGCTATGGTTACAAGTCATGAATAAACAACAAAGTACGGGTCAACAGGGCTGTCTTTACGACAACATATTTCCTGTGTAAAAAAGTATTGCTCACAGATTTATATTCAATTATCTTATTGTTTATTTTGAATTTGTATATGGTGTCAAAACTCTAAAGTTTTGTACAGGGAATTGCCATTATGAATTTATATTCTCAGTGAGATAGGTATTCGATATTCCGATAATATTCATTTAATATGATGGTGATTGCAAATTGTCTTTATATTCATTTCTTATTACCATTTTCATAATACTTTTTATGCTTTAAGATCGTCGAAAAAGGGCCATGTTGTTGTTATTTTGTCTCAGTTATCGCTATAAAATAATTAGGATGATAAAAAGTGCACACAAATCTCGACCCTTGCGTTATGACACACTATTTATAAATTTGAATGGCGTGTGTTCATTTCAAACTTGCGATTTTTCTTTTGAAAAATGAGTTGCGTCTTAAATTATGCAATAGCGAACAACTTCAGTGCCTTCAGCGCTTTGATTAAATTAGGCACTTACTATGCAGGCAAATACACTTGACTGAACAGTTAGGTGGATTTAATTATTTAGGTTAACGAATACTATATTCCGCAGATTTTAGTATTGAAATATTGTATGTGTTTCTTGTAATCTTATTTTGTCATTTGAACAAACACATAAAGACATACAATAAAATATGGCTTTTACAATTGCCACCACAAGAACCGTTAAATCAAATTAAAATGTTTATGCGTATCATATTGTATGCATCCACGTAACTGTTATATAATTGCAAACAAAATGAAGTATATACCAGTTCGGCCAGTTAGTCTTCCTCACGATAAAATGTGTTTCTGCCGACATGTTATTACATATTTCATACGGCGATTGCATACGGCTATTTGTAGTGTTTTCTATTTGAAACTATACATGTAGTTGTTTATACTAACGATTAATGACATTTCATGTAGCCACGAATAGCTATACCAATTTATTGGATGTTTTATTATGTTTCCAATGTCCTTTACATACAAGTAGAAAAGACGCTTTTTGAACACATTCGTAACACAACCAATAAGCGAGCGAAATGAATATAAACACTGTTTGAACGGATGCGGAGGAAATTGTTGTGTCATCAAAGGTTTCAGTATTTGTCGGTCAGACACAATGAAACAGTAACGATCGATTAGAAAATATCAGTCATATTGCTTTTCTTCGAATTATATTCTTGTTTAGTTAGGTGCAAATAAGGCCTATATAAAAACACAATCTGAATGGCGAATAACACACACTTATATGTTAAATGCATCAATGCCAATACTATGATGCACTTTTCGTTTTAACGGTTTAAGAACCTTAAAATAATTACATGTAAATGTATGTTTATGTTTCAGAAATTATGCATTACACTTGCAACCTGGTACATGCAATATTGCAACCAATATTAATAAAACACAAGGGCAGAATCGAGGTATATACTTATTAAGTGGGTATATAATTATATATTCTAAATAACATCACACTTTTAAATTGTATTGCAACATTAAATAATTAGCATTTTATTACTCCAATTGTTTGTACATTGTGTTAAATATGTATTCCGTACGCAGCTTTACTGTGAATTATAATGCCTTGTCGGAATTTGAACGCAATGCGTAATCAGTGAAGGTAAGTATTTCTAAGTTAACTAATTTAATGATAGTCTTTGTAATTCAGACGTTGTATTCATTTTTGAAAGTGATAGCATAATTTCATAACAAAAGTCAGTAACCAAATACACCTAAGCTGTATCACTTATAATCAGTTGTTGCTTGTTAAATAATATGATTTAAACATAAGGCTTCAAAACGAGGGACAGACTTATGAATAAAACACTTGATGCAAATTTAAAAACCTAAAACCATACTAAAAATTATTGAAAACAATCTATATTTTGTATATAAGAATCGTTTGTATAAGTGTTAATATAATATCCAAAATAGTTTGTTGATGTAAGTAACTACCGCGCACAATGAAATCGATATATAATAGGTAAATTATTATCTTGGAAAACAATGCTCATTAAAAAACGTACTTTTCCAGTATGTTATAATAAAAATAATGTCTTCTTACGCACATAAAATATAAACTATATGTGTATGGATATTAACACATTAAACTCGTTAGATTGTGTTGTTGATATCCATGCACGGTAATTTTTATTAAGCAAATATGGGATATTTAGTCTTCCAAATTATAAGTTCCGAGAAACGACCCGAACATATGATATGGCTCTGAATGATTAAGTGTTTGTATAAATGGGTCTCCAAGCGGCATGTTTTTGTTTTCCTAATTATTTTAGATCAATTGTATCTTACTGTACTCATATTATTCTATTCAAAGTCTTGTGTGTATCCGTACACTATGACTAAAGCTCAGATTCAGTAAAGCGTCTTATTAACGTTCGTAATTAAAATAAGTATTGCCGCTACAGAAAACCCGTTTGATAATTGTTCAAATTCAATAACGTCATACGACAACTTTTGTCTTAATATATGTCTTTGAGGTAGCAAGTCACACATGATCAGAATGAATTGAACTTGCATCAGATTTTACCATTTAATTTGAATTCCACTTATTACACACACAAATATTACAACTAATTTACCACGTTTTAATTAATATCCTGTCGCATATACCTATCTACAAACTGACAAATTGCATGACAATGATAAGAATGTTATAGTATTGCCTCATAACACTAAAGCTGTTTAATATAGGAGATATGTAGTTTATACTCGTTTTGGCTTATTTTAATCGCATATCAGCGATGTAAGTACAGCAAACTATGGTATGTTTACAACAATTGAATATGTAAGTGGTAATCACATTCAAAGGTTGTATCTTTTATTTATGTTAAATATGTATGCTATGTGGTTAATATTAATGTAAACGCATGCTATGTGATTGCTATTTATGTAAACGTATGCTATGTAGTTTATATTTATGTAAACGCATGCTATGAGATTGATATTTATGTAATTGTATGATATGAAATTAATATTTATGTAAACGAATGCTATGAGGTTAATATTTATGTGGACGTATATGTTTAATTCATAATTCTTGGTCTAGAGTGAGCGTCCCATTTTTGTTAATGTGTGTGCGATTGTTATTTGCATTTGTGTCTTGTTTAGTTCATTTGTTTTCAAACGGAATAATTATAATAGTGTCGTTGTCTGCCGGAGTCTTTTTAGGCCAGCGCCTCGGCAAACATATTACTATTTTTAAACATGAGGATAACATTTACTCAAGACAAACACATACTTGATGTCGTAAAACAATGACATATTTCATTTGCAGATACAACAACCTGTTCGGTTAGAACTCGATAGCCCACCCAGAACTGGTGAAGCTTTCGTTTTTTAATAACTTATGATGTTCGATTTGTGAATGCAGTGAAAAAAGTGTTGATCGTCAGCATAATCAAAGTACATCCGTGAACAAACAAAATTCAGTGAGTGGATTCTCGATTATCAGGAAATGCTTTGAAGACAAAACCATTTCAAAACGATTTGCCTGCATTATGCTCGATTCATGGAGACCTTCCACTCAATACTAGGTAACCATACCAAATTGTTGTTTGTGTCTTGTGAATGGAAATTAATGTAGTTCAGGTTACGATAAATAATGCTTTGTAATTTGTTTCACAACTGTTTGACAGTAGTTGGTCTTATGACACGATTACAATTGCAGGAAGCACTGAGTCATCATAAGGACGTGTACTTGGCTTGGTGGTTGGCCAGTATTTATTGTTATTATTATTATTATTATTTTATTATTATACCGGATTTATATAGCGCCCTTTTCATGCAAGAACGCACGTTCAAAGGCGCTTTACATAAGAACATTTGACGTATCGCAGATACGAATACATTTTGCAACACTGTTTTAAAAGAAATCGATCAAAACTACTCAATTATACTATAAAACTACTCTATTATACTATAAGTACTACGTAAAAACATGCACAGTAACCCTAGATTACAAAGATCAACAAGACATTATAAAACTACCCAATGTGTATAGCCATAAGACATTTAATGAAACAATACAATCTAAAACTTAAACAATAAGTACTACGTAAATCAACAAGAAACATGCACAGTAAACATAGATTTGGAAGATCGGCTAGACAAACCAGAGACAAAACAGAGACAGAGACAAGGGTAACGTCTGGATACCATGGATTCCACAAACCACCAAAGGAATAAGTATGCTTCCTTTAAAAGGGTAAATTCAAGTTCATGATGATTAAGACAAGGGTAACGTCAGGATACCATTACCACGAGTCCACAAACCCTCAAAGGAATAATTATTCTTCCTTTAAAAGGGTTTAATTCAAGTTCATGATGATTGAGATTTATATAATGAATTGAATAAAACCACTGCTTATATTGCATAAGATTGGAGGAAGAGGTGAGTTTTCAGTGCCTTTTTGAATGAATTCAATGTTAAAGAACCTCGAATGTTTGATGGAAGTGATTTCCAGAGTTTGGGAGAAGCGTACATGAAACTTCGCTCCCCGTATGATACGGATTTAATCTTCGTTGGAATCACTAATGCAGTCGCTTCGTTCTTTGATCTTAAGTTTCGCCTTGTTTCGTAGACTTCAAGTAGGTTTTTCAGATATACAGGCGATTGTCCATTTCAGGCTCTGAACGCATTGGTAAGTAGTTTGAAGTGGATTATTTTTTCTACTGGGAGCCAGTGTAATTATTTTAGGATCGGTGTTATGTGACTATAACGGGATGTTTTTGTGATAACACGCGCCGCAGTATTTTGAACATTTTGTAGTTTCTTGATAGCTGATGTTGGTGTTCCATACAGCAGTGCATTGCAATAGTCTAGCCGAGACGTGACAAGTGAATTGACCAAGGATTTTGTGGCATTTGGTGTAAGTTATTGCCTGATGTAACCTATTTGCATAATCTGACCGAAACATGATCTACTTATAGCATTAATATGGTGTTCCATGTTCATTCCTGAATCAAACCAAGCACCGAGATTTCGAACGTATGGCGATGGTTTAATTGTCGAGTCCCCTACTTTAATAGTTAAGCCATCTACGTACTTGGCGTTGTTTTGACTTGAACATACTATGACCTCGGTTTTGTCGGTGTTAAGTTTGAGCATATTTGTTTTCATCCACGAGATGATATCGTGGAGGCACTTTCAATTCGATTTAGTGTTTCGTCTTGGGCTGCTCCATCGGTTGGTTCAAAGGAAAGGTAGAGCTGCGAGTCATCGGCGTAGAAGTGATGCCCGAGTCCATGTTTTTTGCAAATTTTTCCAACAGGTTTAGTATACATGGTATAAACTTTTGAGCCTAACACAGATCCCTGGGGTACGCTGAAGGTCAGCAGCACTGGTTTTGATACCTTGCCGTCAATGCTTACCGTTTGGAAGCGGTCAGATAGGTAGGAAGCTACCCACTGTAGTGGTTTTTCAGTAAAGCCAAACTGTTGTTCGAGGCGGTTTAAAAGGGTTATGTGGTCGATGGTGTCGAAAGCGGCAGAGAGATCCAGCATAACAAAGACAGTGATCTTTTTCTTATCTAATGATTGTAGGACATCGTTTTGAACTTTTAATAAAGCTGTTCCTGTTGAGTGAAACTTCCTATATGCAGAATGGTTTTCTTCATTTGAATTGTTTTCTGTCAAATGTGCATCTATTATTTTGCTGACAACTTTCTCCAATAGTTTTGAAACATATGGCAGATTTGAAATCGGGCGATAGTTTTGTAGTGTTTCTTTATCTTAGGTGGGCTTTTTTAATAAAGGTCTTATACGTGATGTTTTAAAGGATCTTGGCACACTTTTTTGTCAGTATTGGTAGCAGTTCAGTTTTGCATTCTTTCAGGAGCCAAGGTGGAATAGGGTCAAGCTCGCAAGATTTATTCGGGGATTGCATAATGATTTTTTTTCAACTTTTTCCTCAGTTGTCGGAAGGAAATGTGTCAAATTGCATGTTTCTGCTGTTGGGTTATTATCATAACTCTGTTTTGAATTTGCTTGAAAAAGGGAATGTTCAGAGATATCTTTTCTGATACCTTCAACTTTATTTATGAAAAAATTATTGAAATCTTGTGCTAACTCATCGGATGTTTTGCCAGACGGAAGAGCTATTTCAGATGGGCGATCTAGTAAGTGTTTTGTGATTTTGTGCATGCTCTTTTGATCACGGCCACAGGATGTTACTTTATCTGAATAAAAATCTACGCGTGCTTTTTTCAACATTTTGTTCATTTTGGCGAAGTGGTTTCTATAAATTTCATGATCAATAGTGAGCCTCGATTTTAGTCATTTTTTTCCAAATTTCGTTTGATATGTTTATCGTCATGAAGCTCATCTGTGTACCACGGGCAAGTCGATCGCAGGGTTATATATTTTGTTCTTAGTGAAGCATGTATGTCTACCAAAGATGAAAGTTTAATATCATAAGTTTGAACAAGGGTTTCAGGGTCATGTATATTTTCAAATTGTATTTCTGACTCTGTGATATCCTGTTTAAATGTTTAAATATTGATCTTTCGTAGTTTCCAAAAGGTAACAGTTTTTCTTACCGGAGCTGGTTTTGATGCTCTTGCATTAAAGATGACGGCATAAGGGTCTTTAGAAATGGTTCCTGAGCCGACTGAAAGTCCAGGATCGGTAACAACTACGTTGGATACCGTATCCACAGTGTCTCTGGTGATCACAACGTCCAGAGTGTGTCATCGTACGTGTGTTGGCTCTTTTACATGCTGCATCATACCAAAAGAATGGAGTATGTTATTGAATTTTAGAGTATCTTTATCAGACGGATCGTCAAGGTGTAAATTCAGATCGCCGGTCAAAATGATGTTTTTATCTGTTGTTGCATATTTTGATAAAAACTGGCACCATTCTTCCTCTAAGAAAGTAGTTGATTTCAAGCCATTGTCGTTTGATGGAGGTGGTCTGTAGATAACAGCCAATCGTAGAGAGTAGTCTTTAATCTGTACGCTACAGTCCATGTGTTCAAAGGTAGTGAATTGTTTGTCTTTAGTTGAAGTCAAGACTTTTATTTCAATGCTAGTCTTGTGTATTAGAGCAACACCGCCCCCACGGCAACCACTGGGACGTGGTACATGTTTTATTTGGTAGCCTTCAGATAAGAGCTCGGTAAAGCAGGTTTTATCTGTCGATGTACCAAGTCAGGTTTCTGTTATGGCTACAAGAGCAAACTCATTAGTTGAGAGACAGGATCTTTTTTTTTACAGATCTAGGATTTATGTTGCATATTTTGATATTTTTCTGCCCGCTAACGATGATTTTAGCTTCAATTTTGACTTTTATAAGGTTATCATGAATGGTCGTCTTTTGGGCGGTTTGCAGAGGTTTTGCTGTATTTGACAAGTTACTGGTTATTGTAGGAATTTCTCTTGGTAGTAATTTAATATTCTCCAAGTGAAAACCCTGGTTTATGTCATGATTTCGTTTCAGCTTATGTTTACCGCCCCGGTAAATATTTAAATATTTGTTAAAATATTTCGTAATGGTGTTTCAAAGTTGATATCATTCAAAGCATGATATATGTTAACCGTGGATTCAAAAGATAGCTTGAACGAATCTAGATTAAAAAATACATACATTCAAATTATAAATGTTGATTTCCTTGACACAACCGATCCGAGTTCATGAATTATCATTGTTGGTACTTGTGGCAAATACTATTGTTAAACAGTATAGTGGTTCCTTTAAACAATGTAAGCTATGGAGGTGTGTACGATATGTTGAATCAAAAAATGTTTTTATATTTATATATTTAAACAGTATAATATTTAGTTCATAAGTTGTTATAAATAGGACAACAATGAAATGATCCACTGTTATGGAAATCGAACTCGGACATTTAGTAGTAGCACAAGTTTAATCGCTACCACCAAGCCATACAGGCCTTTGACTATAAAAAGAAGTTTAAACCTTATATAAGTAACACACACTTTGGCTATTGCTTTTCGTTGAAAAAGGTTACAAAGGATTTATAATTGTCATGAAAATTATTTATTGCAAGTTTATGTTCTTTTGCAGTCTGAACATCCACATAATAATAATGATGATGTATATTGTGGTTTTTATTCGGAATGAATGGTTGATTAGATAAACAATTTGGCGAGGGTTTGGTGAGCATGTGATGTGCCTTTTGACTAGACATATGATAGTAAATTAACCGTTTAATCATCACCGTGGTAAGTATATGGAAGATAAGAAAAAACAACAAAAACATTGTATGTGTGTCATTTTTAGCATGGCTAGTGGGTTCTTTCTTTTATTTTATCGTAAAGAGTACATTTATTAAACATCGTTATTACGTAAGTATCATTTAAGCGGTAAATTAATTGTGCACATGAATATTGTATTTGCCAAATAACTTTAAATTAGTTTCTGATCCAACGATTGGAACAAACTATGAACCGTTTATTGGGTCTTAGTTTGCTATTTGTATAGCATTCCTACAATTATAAATGAATACATGATTATAGTCGAGTTCGTATGAGTATACATATCCTGATAAGTCATCTTATAGTTACATTTGAAATGAGAATACTTTTGATTTAAACTAAACAATTATAGTTTTAAAAATTCACTTACGGAATAGACGCATTACGAACATGTAGTAGAATTGCACTGACATGTTAAATTGCAATCAAACTCGTTCATATGCCTGACTTTAAATAAATACAAATGTAGAATTTAGCACGAATAAAGCATGGATGCATTGAGAACTTCGAGCAACACTTCTAGTGACCCGAGCCTTTTCTTTCTTGTTTTAACACGTGCGAAAAATAATCTCAATCTGACCAGCATTCGATTTGTTTTGAAAAGAAATTGTGTGAATTTAAATGTTGGTTAACTTGTAATTTTCCTATGTGACATGCATAATCTATAATCTATAATATTGTGTTAGGATATTGTTTAGGATCGATTAAAGCACTGTTTTGAGCTCGTTTACGGGCGTTTTATGTTACGTTTTCGCCATAAGTTCGTAGAGAAGTAAAGATACGTTGTTGAACATCCAGTGAAAATTAAGACCGGAATATGTTCAATACAGTTTCAAAAGAAAACACAAATATGCAAGTCATACATAAGACGCTCGACGCTTGAAATTCGTCTTACAACAGATTTGCGCTCAGTCAATAGCTTGTATTTATCCTATAGGAGGCAAATTATACGGCATGCAGATACAAGTTTTCGTATATTGAATGTTTACACATTAGAGTGTTAACACGTTTTATTCATGATTGTAAATTAGTTTTGGAACACATTGAAAGCATGGCTACTTTACAATAACGCGAAAACACACATGATGAATTGCAAATTAATATTTATTTTTTTAAACGAAATAACATAGACGATTGTACATTACGAAATGTGTAATATTTTTAAGTGATGATATGCTATACGAAAATAGTAAATACAATACATAATGAAAACCATACAACATTTAGGATATACTAATACAATAAATTAATAGATGTTAGCATCAATGCTAAGTGCGTAGTTTTGTTTATTCTTTCCAACCATAATACATATTATGGTGCATTGAAATATACTCGTAAAACACACATGGGCATTTTTTAATCCATTAAGTTTACTTGTATTTCACTATAGTTTTCACAAAAAGTACTGACGCATGAAAATGGGCATTTACGATGAGTCAAAGAGTCTAGCGGTTAGTATCTAGTAACACAAATTGACAACCGTATATAATTAAAACTCGCAGCGCGACAAAGCCTTTGCCATGTTCTCGACAATAGTGGGTGTTAAAGACAAAACCAATTATTGAAATTAAAGCCTTTCCAATAAAATATAACTCCAACGGAATTTCGGGCGTCACCGAAGACAACAAGACACTAAAATATGGTTAATCAGGAAATTATATATTTGTACGTAGGATGTTATCGAGTTCAAAGTATGATCAACAACATTTGCGACGTAAAAACAATCAACAATTTTACCAATCCCAATCAGTTCGTGCCTTGTGTCATCTCGTTAGCCCAGCCTTATGTGACGTTTGACTCGAGTTCGCCTGCGATTGGTTATAAACGTTGTAACTAGCAGTAATCGGCCTCAGACGTGTAGAATTGCGCGAGCGAAAGAAGCGCCTGGAAAATTAATGTGAGTTATTGGTAACAGAGTCTCATATGACACAGGCATCATAAATTCGAATTGTGTGATACTTAAAACAGGTAAATACATTTGTTTATTACAATTATACTGAGGGTATTGTACAAATGAATAATAGTAATTAAAAATGTATTAAGTTATAATATCCACAAACAATTACTTACACTATTTAGTTTTTCATAAATATGTGTGTTAGTGTGTATAATATTAAGGTCAATACGTCAGGGTTCTGAGAACTTATTTACAAAATAAAATAACAGATGATTATGTATTTATTGACACAGACTCAGTCAAACAAGATTTTATTTTATTTTCGACAGGCTATTTATTGACATGAAACCTTAAATAGACACTGACCCTCACTTTTATATTCAATCATTATCGATTTGCATATACAACATACATGTGTAAGAGTTTATATTTTGAATTACAACGTTAACAAACGATGATGTTTTTTTTCTGTTAAATCTGCATTTTCGGTTAGTTACTAGTGTTAAACTTGTACTATTTTATATTTGTGTTTATACACGCATTATTACAGAATATATTTTTATCTATACTTTATAACATTTGACGTAATATACTAATTTAATTTTTAAAAGAGGCAAATGTATTTATACCAGTTTCGACCAAATATTAATTTCTGGCTTAACGTTATACAAAATATTTACTGAATGCCTACACGTCTTATCATTTCACACTATAAAATAATACAGTTGAGCAACATAAAGTCACCAGTCATAATGTCATTCTGTAAATCTATGCGACATTTTGTCCGTGAACCGACATGAGCTAACACACATTCTGTATTGTTTAAGCATTCAATTGTTTAATAGAGTACATGTTGATCCACAAAGACTAGTGACGCTGTATTAATGTGTCAAACTTCAATAAATCGATAAATCAATAAAGCATATGCCTAATGCTACTGTCATCTGCCATTGAAACTGGGTTTCTTAGCCTTGTCATGTGTAACAAACAAACTTTTGATAAAGCCAATCACACGAAACTGACAGGTAATAATATTAATATTGTATATACTGTTTTCATATCAATGATAATTGAAAAATGTTGTATATCAATGAGAATAACATGAAACAAACCGTCTAGTTTGACAGTCTTTATATTATTACCAAGAGTACTAACAACAGCTGGTATTGTTTGTCATGCAAAATACACATAAATGCTCTTGAGTCCAATGTCTGTTCCATAATCCCAAATCCGAGTGAATATTTCTATTGCTTTTTAATAAGTGTGTATCAAACATATATAAGTGATTTTACACCATTTTTCAATAATGCTCGGTCAAACAAATATTCCTATACACGCATACGGCAAATTGTTGACCGTTTTCGAAATTACGAGCAAACATTGATTTCTTCACAGACTAGGCAAATACAATGTAAAATAAATAAAAGATATCATGCTATTGCGATCAGCGCCAGAAATTGATAAATGAAATTCGGATTAGATTAATTGCAAATGATCTCAAAGACATAGTCATGGCACAAACTAAAAAATAATACGTTGCCGAGTAAACCAGGAAACCCTGTGTTTAATTAGTTTAAACAGTGATCCATTTTATGTAATGTTTATTCGTTACTAACGATACTCCGAAGCAAAGTTATTTGAGAAACATATCAGGAAAACACTATATCACGTGCTCCCAAAATACAATTAAAAAACACAACATAATGACCAAAAACGACCACAATAAACATACATGGAACATCGGCTAATGGCCATTGAAATGTCAATACATTTTCAGATTGCGATACGTTCATATGTAGCCTATAACACTAATTAATCATGTTAACAAAACAGCATCCTGGTACAAGTTAACACAAAAAATGGCATGCAAATATTGGCAATTTCAAGAACGGGGAATGATGTATCAGTGATCGGGCACGATGCTTCATAAATCATTGTATCAGGCACATTTTGGAGTGTCGATAATAGCTAGATTTAAAGAGAACTCATTGGCTGGAAAACTACTAGTGTCAAATGTACACATTCCTATTCCCACAGATCAAATAAATAATTACCATTACGAACACTAGCGATAGATCAGAGATTTGTTTACGACTTTGTAGCACGTTTTGATTCGCACGCTTACTACGTTACCCTAATTAATACATTACCCTAATTGAATAACACCCATACAAATAAAAATATTCCAAACTTAGATTTAAAATCATGGAATATTAATAACACGCAAATATAGATAGCTTATACAGTATTTATATCGAGACATATTATCGAATCGCCACAACACACACATGGCTTATAAACAAACCCATTAAAAGCATACATACTGATGTTATAATCGCTTTAAGACGAACAATGAAAACAATAATGTTTCAAAATATAAACATAATGTTAATATCAGATTATATAATCGTTGATTGTTGACATCAGACTATGGTTGGTTAGATTGTTTACTGTAACATAAAGTTGACAGTTATTGGACGGAGTAAAGAGTACGTATTATATTTCTGATTAAAACATATAATGATGACGATCCAGGACAATAGTCAGCAGATTGGTTTTACAATTTATCAGTTTTATTGAAAACATATTAACAGTGAAGTATGCATTCTGTTAGTAAACTAGCTGGCTCATAATCTAATACACGAAGTTAATTATGTGTTTTTAATTGATATACGGGCGTAAACGTTCTCGCTTATTAGTACATGATGAATCCGATGAACGAAACCGATTGAGATCATTAAAAATGCATGAATGCACACAGTTTTACCAAACTTAAGCAGTGAACTTTACGTAACGTTTTATCATATGCTTCATGGAATCTTAATGACATGTATGGCACGATCTTTAACTTAATTGAGCAAAAAGGTTAATTTTAATTCTGAATACTGTGTTTTTTGGCCTGGGGCGAAGCCCTAAGACCATAGTAATTATACAAATTCCTGAGACAGAACACACGAATGAATGAATTCCCAAAAGTCCGATTTACCACTTGGCGGTCATTCATGCGCAATCAAAGAAGTTCTTCGCAGATCTCAATAACCCGCCTTGTATATACAGAACATCACTATATAACATGACAGTGTCATAAAACGTGTAAACAAATATTATTGAAGCAAAATTGCTAAGCATTGGCTACGACATTATTTTTATTATTGTTTGCATATTCATGCGAGAATAGTTCCTCACTTGACGGTCTATGTCGAAAAGATACGAGTGTCTACTGAGACAGTAAATGCTATTCTTTTCGTCACCGATCAATAAACATGCTTGTTTACTTATGCACGAGAATTTCGTGAGTTTTGGCGAGTATAACGTCATTCGAGGTCCGCTTACAGGAGACAACGCACGTTGTGGTTCAATATATTTGTTTTAAGTTTGATATTGTGTTCGAAAAATGTCGGAAAATCAAGAAGTTTTGTCGGGGAATTTCAGCAATACATCGACTGTGGAGCAGTCGTTGCTCAGCAGGAAAGTAGAATGTTCATTTTAGTGTAGATATTAAAAAATAAACAATATCAAAACAGTTAAGGGATTTGATCATTTGTATTGTTTTTCATGTTTGGCTAACGTGATTTACATACTTTAGTTTCTTCTTTGTTTATTCGATAAAAGCGGATCGCTTTCTACATTTGGTGTTTGTTGCAATGTTTGTTGCCATTTGTTTTCAAGTAAGCAAATAATTAATTTATTTTCGGACGAACGAAGTGAGGGAGAAAATAAGAATACTTTTTTTTCTGATACATTTTTTAAGACATTACATTTGGTATTTATAAACACATTTTAAGATATTGTTATTTTATTTTGCGTTAACGAGACATTAAGAAAAAAAACGAAAAAAAAAAACAACAAACAGTTATTCATGATCATTCTCGAAAATATACAAAGTTACCGGATATGAAATTTCACTGCGCATATCGAGCGCGCAAATCGAGCGCAAATCGAGCGCGAAAAGTTCTACGTGAGACAACGTACACAATCTGTACACCGTTCTTTATCAGGGTTAACGCCCAGTCTCACTATGATGCCGGCGGAGCCTCGGTGCGTGATCCGGGATCTACCGGGATGAACCGGGACTCTACCGGGATGAACCGGGGCTCCATTTGGGACGACTCGGATGAACCGAGGAAACCGGACCTCCACCGGGAAAGTATTAAAAAGTGTAATACCTCCGGGATGAACCGGGAATCACCGAGAAGGACCGGCAACGACCGGCGCGGCACCGAGAACAACCGAGACGGCACCGGGAACAACCGGGATGGCACCTTAGCTCCACCGGGGCCCATACAGACCCCGGCAGAGCTACGGCAACACCCCGGTGAATGCCGTTAGAGTCCCGGTATAGCTACGGTTTATAAGAAAACCGGCGGATCTGCCGGAACGCCACCGGCATTCACCGTGACTCCGCCGGGGCATTACCGGTGACGACCGGGGTGAAACCGGGGCGTTGCCGTAGCTCTGGCGGGGTGTGATGCCGGTATAGACACGGTGAGAGCCGGCGGTGTTACGGTATACCGCGGCTCTGCCGGGACGCTGCCGGATTTCACCGGGGCTCAACCGGGGCACTACCGGCGACAACAGGGGTTATGCCGGGACGCTGCCGGCTTTCGACGGGGCACTACCGGCGACAACCGGGTCTCTGCCGGGGCTTAATCGGGATAAACCGTAGCCAGTCCGGGTTGACCGGGACTCTGCCGGGCTGTTGACCGGCTTCAACCGGGGCGGCACCGGGAAATAGTGTGCCTTCGTTTAAAAATTTCTACGAATCAGCCCGGTCCTCGCCGGTCGACCGGCGTTAGCAAACCGGGATAGACCAGAGCTCTACCGGCAAAAGTGAGACTTGGGCTTAAGTGGATTTTCTTTTGTATACACATTACAAAGGAAGTATGAGTGTTTTCCTGATCTGTTAAGTATGTGATAGAAAGCTATTTTAGGCTATGGAAAGTGATTTATTTGACGCCAACAAGAACAGTTTTTTGCGGCCATGTTGTTGTTGTATATCTTCACCGCCTATGTAGACGAACCTCTACAAGATTTGTAGAGTTGAACAAAAGGTTATTGTTCCCACAACTAGTATCGTGTTGTCCTTCACCGTCTATGTACACTGTAGTATATACACAACTATTGCCTTTTCTTGCAGTCTCTGAGCTTCTGCATTCAACCGCTAGGGTCAATCCGTATCAATTCGGACAAAGGGAGAAATTCGGACAAAACATCCTAAATGCATTTTACGTCACACTAAACCTAGCCCCAGGCCTTAAGCGCATACAGCGCTTCGATTGTTTGATGTAGCAGGAAATAGTGCTCACTGAATCCGCGCACGTTTCGATTCATAAAAAGGATTTGCCACATATAGTCGAATTTATCCACAACAAAATGTCATTGAATGTATTAAGTAGCAAAACTGATTTGTTCGAAGTTTATCATACGTTTAAAAACATAAATGCTTCTTACAAAAGTCAACCATCCGTTGGACTTCACGTTTTTTCCTTGATGCATGTAAGGAAACGTATACATCTTTATACAATTTAAGTATACTTCTCCAAGCATACCGTATGTACCAGATTAATATCGGCTTTGCATATAATTAACCGATGTCATTATCAATATACAAACCAAACGTTCATTTTAATTTAAGATAGCATATATTTAAACACGCAAGATTCAAATTACATTGTCGTATTTTTTTCAAAGAAATCGATACAAACTCATTCAATATTTTCTTATGATAATCTTTACAATTCGATATTAATAATTTTGCATCACAGTGAATGCTGTTTGTCTTAAACTAAATTGTTAATTATAAATTGCAACTGCATTGTATACTATATTGGACGTTTAAGTGATGGCATGATTGTTGCTTCTTGACTATCGCGTAATGAGTGTGCCCGTCTTAGCCCAATATTTGATTTATTGTTTCTGCGCGTCCAGCCAGCGTACTGTTGGATATTCGAGCACACAATCCTTAAACACACGATCAAAGCAGCTGGGGTTATGTTTGATTGAATTAAAGAGCATTTTACAAGTATACATATTCGATGTGATGCGACATAACTTTACTACAGAGAGGCGTTTTGCGAGTGAGCGTAGTTTCATATGTTCGGCCTTTTTTTAACATCGCAGCGTTAAACATATACTCCAACACTACAACTGTTGATGACTTTATAGACATGATTTTTCATTTAAATCCCTTTGACTGTATTGCCACGTATACTATGAAACTGTTTCCAGATATTAAATTTGATCGTCATGAAACGCACGCAAAGTGCAAATTTAAGGGTGAATACATCATACATATTTTACAGAGTAACAACTGAGCGAATTGCACACATAACGTATTTGCCTTTACGAATATCTGGCAGTTTTGATTTTACATGTTTTGCCTTGGGGAATGGTTTGTTGCAGGGGCTTATAGAGCATGCGATATTTTACCAAATCAAAAGTCGAAATGTAATAATGAGAAAGAGATATTAATCAAATCTAAATGGTTTCTTCCTTTTAAGGGTTTGCTTCAATAATCGCTAATACTCAGAGTATCTTTTCTACGAATAAAACAATGGAACAGTTGCTCTCAAATCATGCATTTGTGTTTTTTCTTTGAGTGGCTTTTAGTGTACAGATTTCTATAACGTCTGGGTACTTACGTGATGCAAGTCCGTTAAACGAAATGCATTACGAAATACAAGTGGTTTATGTAAAGAGCATTTATCTTGATTTGATCATTTTAATGCCATTCATTTTGTTCCATTGCTTACGGTACAGATGTAGTTTCTATAGTTTGATATAAACTCATTACCTTAATTTCGGCAACAAGAGTATTTTAAATAAATTATTGTTTTGTGATGTATTTGTTTTTGAATTTGCATCAACAATCAAAATTGCTCTATGCGATTTGTCTGATGAGAAACGAATTATTTTTCTAGTAAACAATTTCAAAACAGTTGAGTAAAAGCTGAAAATAAGCGCCTTCAAGGAATCAAAGTTGCTACATGTACAAGGGCTTTACATTATTGAAGTGCTTGTCAATAAATTTGTTTTGTTCAATTTAGTCTGTCCAGATCATATAAGTTATTTTACCTTTTCGAAATTCACAAAACACTCATCATCTTAATTTTGTCAACAGACATTTTCTATTTTAATTGAACTGTTTTTTCATTTGCAAGTTTATTGAAAACAAAACACAGTATGTTGTTATTACATAACCATATACCATTGAGTTTTGCAAAGAATACATAACCATGTTAAGATCGGTATGTCTTTTTTCAGCCTGACTTTATCAAACTGCAAGTCAGTAACATAAATAAATCGCTTACACGGTATTTTGTTTTTGGTTAATTTCTGCGTGAACTGCCGGCTTTGGCGCGCCCTTACACTTAGTTCGTCCCAAATGCATTAGTATTTGCAATTTTAAGGCGGTCATTCAATCTATCATTTTGTCATTTTAAAGTGTTTGTTCAGTGTTGTACTTGCAAACGGTTATTAGCATACATTAACTATTAAGTGAAAATGAGTGTTTTAAAATGTACTCTGATCTCATACATAGTTTTATCCAATTATGCTATAACTGTCACTCAAGTATATTTAAATGCGGTGAATTATGACGACGACGACGCCGACGCCTACGACGTAGGGGACGACGACGATGGCGATGATGATGGGGACAGTGATATAGTGGTAGGATGCTGGTCTAGGGATCGGAAGGTCCCTGGTTCGAATCCCGCTTGGGGCACTGGATTTTTCTGAGCAAAAAAATAATCCCACGCTTGCTCCTCTCCACCCAGGTGTACAAATCGGTACCTGTGTGGGAAATAAGTCAATGTGCAGTGGCTGCTTTCGGCGCCATATTTAAACGGACGACTTAAATCCCAGTGATCGGGGGGTTAATGTCGAAGTCGGCTGAAGATGCACACGTTGTCGAAGCAGACTATTAACCGCACCTTTAACCTTTTTTAACCTTTTATGATGACGATGACGAGAATGATGATAATGATGATGATGTATACAATAATTAAAATGTATAGTGTACAAAAGCTTAAGATAACACAATCGCCGAGTGTGTGTGTTTCTAGAAAAGTATGTTTACTTTTTAATCATGCGGGTTAATTGTTTAAGTAAAGTGACCATGCTGACATTGTGACCCAAAACAAATATGCCAATTTATGTTCTATGTTTCACGAATACGAAACCGATGCCACACGTAATTTGCAAGATGTCTTTACATCTTAGATATGGAGATATGGTATTACATTAGACAAAAAGTATCAACGCATTCGATGTTTTCGTATTATTTGTTTTGTACGGCTTTCTTAAAAGAATTAAATCATCGATCGCCGTTGTTTGAATTCAAATCTAACGATGAAGTTCGCGATTATAACTTAAACGTATTACAGTAATTACATTAATTACATATACAATGACATGTTGCAAGGACTTGTCAACTTTTCATTACATTTGTCACAAGGCATAATGATTTGATTTCTAAGCACAGTATATGTATTATGTATCGTTCGCTAGCTAATCAAACTTATTTGTTCGCGTGTGTTTTATTGTCAAATCAATGTGCACCATGTTGTACGAACAGGTCTGCACGATATTTTGGTGATTATCCCACAGTCTATGTCCCCCGAAGGAACAGGACGTTAACATTTTATTCATCACAATTATTGTTTTAAGCAAAAGTACGAGCCGTGTTACTAGGTTGAACGTTTCGCAACCAATGCTATATTAACAAGCAAAAACGTGTTAAAATTATTTAATAGCTTGTATATACTTAACGAATCTTTCAAAATGAAAACTATGCAGGGAATGCATGCCCTCTAACCAAAAGTTTCGCTGTCTAATTCCGTTCCAAAGTATATCATTGAGTTAAGCAATAATGTAAAAGATTCCAACAATGTTAATGCCTGATGGATACAATGTTGAGTCATTTGGAAAGAAACTACCTTTTAATGGATACAATGGTTAGTCATTTGAAAATAAACTATATTTCAATTGAATGTACATGAAGGGTGTTAAGACAAACAGTTCTTGTGAAACATAACATTAATCATTACGTTTCAATCGTAAAAGGTGGGATACATTAGATTAACTTGATGGCGTTTATTATATCCATTCATTTAGGGTGATGAATGACGCATTTCCTAATTGTGGATTTATAAATTGTCCTTCATATGTATGGTCTTGTTCTTAATGTATTCCACATTATTCTTTAGCAAAAGTTTATATTTACGGTATTCGTCTTATTTAGTATAATCAAAGAAACTTAAACAAAATGCATTCGTTAAGTCTAATACATCATTATATTTAGAAATGTTTATTAAAACACTACTGAAACGTGTATGTAACTAACTAAGAAATGTAGAGGTGGGTCTCTTTTTTATCAAATGCAATGCCATCACACACAACCCAATTCTAGAATGGAGCATTCAGCTACATTACTTTGGAGCCACACTTTCTACACACATAAACGAAAGAGAAACCATTTGTGTTTCAATATATAATAATTTATATCTTACAATGTTAGTTCAATATAATTCATCCACTTTATAAAAAAAATCACCAAATATGTATGATCTTCAATTTGACAAGTTTCAGCTGGTAAAAGTATAGGATTTGATTATGTAGTTTAAATATTATTTCTATTTGTATTTCAGTTGTCCATAACGCCGTTGTATTTTCATCGGATCATACGTGTAACAACTGAGACACCAAACTCATCCCTGTACTGGAATCGTGCCCTGTCAATCATACAGCATGTCTCTCACACTTATAGCCGTTATTCCACTTCTGACCACACAGTTGTTGTGCGCTTGCGCATTTGACGTTTTCACTGGAAACGACGCAGATAAGGACAGAGCGGACTTTTTACCAGAAAACAGTTACCAATCTCGCCTGAGAGAGGCGGGCGCTTATAACTCTTTAAACACACTGATTGCTCGCTATATCAACAGACTACAAGGAGAGGAGATGGCACGAGAAAGAGAACTACTGAATGAGTTTTATCCAAAATTAGTTATGCCTTATCCAGAAGATTTTTCATCGAAGCAAGACGTTATCGGACATAGACAGGAGAAGAGGAAAGTGTTTTGGCAACCGTTGGGATATGGGGGATCTAGTTCCGGTGCAGACAGCGACACATCATCGACTAACGGTCGACAAATGTTCCGTTATGGCAAATAGAATACTATCTTCAGACGTTGTTTATGAATGCATACGAATGGAATGCATCGGTTAATAATGCACATATAATATCATGCTTTATAACTGTTACAATATAACATGATAATTGCCACAGAACGACACATTCTTCAATTCCACAGATTACTTCTTACAGTAATTATAGTAGTTTTGTTTATATAGTATTTTGTAAGGTCGTATTATAAATTTAAACGGGCCTTTTCACAGATTTTGGCGTATTTTGATGTTTGTCATTAAATGCTTTATATTGATAAATGTAAACATTGGATCTTAAAAGCTCCAATAAATAATCAAGAATAAAATTAAAAAAGGAAAACAAAAGTAGCCGGTACCAGGGCTCGAACCAATGACACCCGGAGTCCTGGAGTAAGTCTGAAGTAAAAACGCCTTAGCCCTCTCGGCTATTCCGCCGGGTATACACAGTTTAAGTATTTTATACCTTATATAAGCAATCTTCTTAGTTTCGTAAATTTAAACGACAACAACAGAACTCTCCAAACTATTTAATCGTTTCGCGTTGCAACGCTTTATAATTTTTAGGTTTTCAAATCGTCAAAAGATACATATAGAGGCTATATGGTACTATGATAAAAGTTCAGTAATACTGTTTCCTCACAAATATCATAGCTAAAACGAAAATTTGCGAATCTGAAACAACTTTTTTCAATATTGTCGAATTACCAAACCGCGAAAAGATACCTTTAATAGTCTTATACAATGTGTTTTGTTATTAAACGGAAATGTTGCCAGTATATGACCGTTTTGACACCAATTTTGTTTCTGTTAAGTTACATATTTTAATGTTTACTTCTATATAAACTTTAATTATGCATCTTTCAACCGTTTTAAGACTCGTCTTGTATATTAAAATACGTACTTACTATATATTTTAAAAAAGAATATGGCATATTGCGTATTTCTGTTTACTTCCTTGTTTGTACGTATCCATATTTTGGTGAAATATAGTAATAATACATATGAAGATATTTTGTATCATCGAACGCATCATACCTTTAAATAATACATCGACAGAAATTATTAGTCAACATACAATGATAAACATTGTGTATACATCTTTATTGTTCCATAAATGAATTGCATGAGACATTTGAAGGTGTTGATCACCAGTTTATTGCGTTCACATATTCGAATTACAGATATGTGGCAATGAAAAAGGAAGTTTAAAATATACGTCAAAATATAAACATCTTTACAACATCAATTCACAAAAAGTTTCATACAACTTATTATGTATACGCATAGGTGAATCATGAGATTCAGAGGCGACAAGCGAAAACTTCTGAAAATAACTTGCAACCATCATATGTTTTTGTTACTAATAAAATAAAGTAAATGGTATATCCTACATATGTTAGCGTTACTATGATTTTCATGTGCCGTTGAACTTTTGTGTTAATTACCGATTGAAGTCCGACTTCGTAACCACACACCCT
Organism: Dreissena polymorpha; assembly: GCF_020536995.1. Taxonomy (NCBI): domain Eukaryota; kingdom Metazoa; phylum Mollusca; class Bivalvia; order Myida; family Dreissenidae; genus Dreissena; species Dreissena polymorpha. The sequence continues at coordinate 21,231,686 of NC_068361.1, read as the reverse complement.
ATAACCGCACCCAGACAAGTATGGAAACCGTGATGCTTTTACTTTAATATAGTCTCTGCAATACATGTTATTGTTTATTTTACAGACTTATTTAAAAAAAATATTAACACACTTTTGTGAAAATTGCACGCACTTATCTTGGACAAAAAAGAAGTCGCGGATTATCGGCCAGAGTAACTTGTGATTCCATTAAAACAACCCACAAACTGATGAAATAACCATTCCATGAAAATACGTAGAGGAGGCCTGCCGCATACAAAAAGTAATAATAACTTGGTGTCAATTTTAGTTTTTCAAAGTATGTTCCCTTTCTGTAATTTAACAAGATAGTATGAAAAGAAGGACTGTTTAAGTGTAATGTATGTGTCGAATACAGATATGTGTTATTTTCATATCAAAATCATGGACGTTATTTTAGCCGTATTACATTGAAATGTTTTTATACAATATAAATTGTATTTACTATAGTATACACTTTACAGGTTGAATGTGAGTCGTAAAGAACATATACTATGTCCAAAAACTACACTTTTATTAACACAATTCATATACACATTTTGCTTTGTATGTAGCAGGAGACAGTTAAGTGTTTGATCATACCGAGCGTGTTAGCTTGGCATATATTATGCGAATGTCAAAATAATCTTACAGCACGTGAGGTCTGATAACTTTAACACTTACCGGCCCTCACCAGTTTTTACCGGACCTTGTTCGTCTTTAACCAAACAATAGAAAATTCCTTGTACAAAGTTTATATTTATTATTATGAGGCGGTCACGTTGTTTAACAATTCTAAATACAATGAAATAACAATTAAAAAAACTGTTCTTTTAAAACAGGCTTAAACGTTCAATTAATTGGAGAAAGCTTTGTGCTTTTTTAAACATGACAAGTGATTCAATCGTTAAAACTACCGCTTTTTACGTCTGATTTCCGACTATTGTATTGACAAAAGATGACTACGGTCGCGCTGTTCCCTTCTTTCAAATAACGATTATCACAAGGATTGAATCCAGTAAAATAAATTCAACCAAAAACTATGTCAACAATGTGCAATATTTGACTGGTTCTAAGAATGACACTTGGATGTTGTTACTTCACCTGAAAATGTAGCAAGTTCAACTGGTCTTATTTTAAAGTTCAATAATCTATCGATGTAAAACAAGCGAAACTCAGTCTGCATTTTTAAACACATCCCTAGTTTTGTTTATATTTAACCAAACGAAATTTTTATTTATCGTTTCGTGTGTGTTTTTTCATTACCAATAATTTAATCAATAATGGTAGCGATTGATCTTTACGTGTAGGTCGATTTCCCTATTACAGTTGCACATACCAAATGACACTATTACAGTTGCACATACCAAATGACACTATTACAGTTGCACATACCAAATGACACTATTACAGTTGCACATACCAAATGACACTATTACAGTTGCACATACCAAATGACACTATTACAGTTGCACATACCAAATGGCACTATTACAGTTGCACATACCAAATGACACTATTACAGTTGCACATACCAAATGGCACTATTACAGTTGCACATACCAAATGACACTATTACAGTTGCACATACCAAATGACACTATAACAGTTGCACATACCAAATGACACTATTACAGTTGCACATACCAAATGACACTATTACAGTTGCACATACCAAATGACACTATTACAGTTGCACATACCAAATGACACTATTACAGTTGCACATACCAAATGACACTATTACAGTTGCACATACCAAATGACACTATTACAGTTGCACATACCAAATGACACTATTACAGTTGCACATACCAAATGACACTATTACAGTTGCACATACCAAATGACACTATAACAGTTGCACATACCAAATGACACTATTACAGTTGCACATACCAAATGACACTATTACAGTTGCACATACCAAATGACACTATTACAGTTGCACATACCAAATGACACTATTACAGTTGCACATACCAAATGACACTATTACAGTTGCACATACCAAATGACAGTTGTTTTGAAGTATATGAAGTGAAACAATATTGTGTGCATCACATCTGTCTTATCTGTGGCATTTTTGTATGAAATAACGGTTCAAGGGTTCTTTAACTTGAGTTAATAGTTCTTAGCTGCACAGTGTCTTAAATCTCAGACACAACACTACTTGGTACTAAATTAACTTACTTAGCTAAACACTTGACAAACAGTGACATCACACACGCATGTAAATATCGAACAAAATATACATTGTAAACCGATATAACTCAACTTATAAAACACTATTGATTTCAATAGTATTATCCTTTGTCACTGGTTTATAATTTTCCAGGCACGACAAAGAGCATCAAATTGTAACAAATGAACGACGTAAAGCTTGTTTACCTTCGTTGATTTCATTATTAACCTGAGATGTATTTTTTAAAGAAACCTAACTGACGGCAATTTGTTGAAATATACTTTCCAATCACTTCAAAGCTATGTCGATTGGCTCGTTATATTTGATATTGGGAAAAAAACACAATCACAAATTCAAAAGCCACCTTAAGCGTGCTTACTGTCACGTTGTAGAAAGCTTCTCAGAAGAGAGGAAGAGGAGGATATTGCCGGCGGAATCTAAACGCTATGTCGGTAGAGGTATGTCGCCCTGTGAGTTCGGGAGTTTTTATGATTGCGTTGGAAATGGGCTAATATTAATATCACGGAAATCAATCATCGTTCCGTTTTGCGTCATCTCTTATATCTCAATTTCGTATACTTAGCAACTTTATTTATATATTCCTGTAAGCGGGTAAAGCGGGTTAAGCCTGCATATAACAACTACTAACAAAATACATGTATGCAAACGATATATTATAGAAATAATACCATAAAATACAAGCTTGAATTTTCATCATGATAAAAATAAAAAATGTTTTTTGTTCAGCATAAAACATGTAAAATTTTTACAAAATCTAATATTTCATATTAAAATGATATAGAAGATATTTGTTGGATTCGATGGAATATCGATTTTATTTCACGAGTGATGATCACGAGTGCATTAAAATCGATATTCCATCGAATCCAACAACACCGTTTATTTTTATTGTCAAAGAGTTTAATTCGACAACTTCGCTGGATTTATGACGTCATTTCGTCGAAAAAAATAACGTCATTTCACAGTAAAACAGTGAAAAATATTGATAAGTTTCACTGATATTTTTCACTGTTGAAAACAGTGAAATATCAGTTTTATTTCACTGATTTTTTTCTCAAAAAAACACCGGAAAGAATAAAAATAATGAGTATATCGTCAATAGTAATTCTCAATATGCACGTTTGAGTTGATTGTTTAATACTATTCGTGTATTTGTTAAGCATTCACATTTCAAACAATCAAATCTTAACGATTATTTCCGGCTCAGTGTGCATCCTGCTGCGTATGTAAGTACTATAATTGGTATGGTAAAAGTTTACTCTGGCCTTGACCGATATCAATAAATTAGCGGCAAAGTAAAACAAAAGTAAAAAATGTTATCTTCACATAGTAATAATAGTATGAGTAAATAAATTGCGAGTTTGCATAATTAAATATAGTTTAATATACTTTTAAATATGTTTGGATATATTGTGCTTCATGCCTTGTCCTTTGATAGCTATGCACACACTTGGTCACTTACTTAAATAAAGAGCGGATTGAGATATCATATTCATGCTATCTTTGCAAATGGAGCGCCAGTTTTATTGATAAATCGTGTGTGTTTTAATGGTGCTTCAATACAGTAAACAAATGTTAAAACCATGCGTCGAATGACGGGATCGGGGTAGGCAAAATATAAAAGAAAGACGTATCGAACGTTTCGACAAGGTTTGATAATTTTTCCCCAGCTTGTAACGTTATATTGCAAAATACATACTCTCAAGGGTCATTTTAAACACATTTTTATTTTATGTCAATGTGATTTTGCTTCATCTCATCATGACACGTTGTTTAATTGCTCTTTAGCATCTTAAATGTGCATTTTCACATTTTGATAATTTGACAAAATAAAAACAATGATTTAGATTTCCAATTGTTCGTTGACGTTATGATATTTGTAAGGAAACAGTAATACCGAACATTTACCATCCTCTAAAATAGTTATCATATGCATCTTTTGACGATTTAAAAACCGTTAAATTATAAAGCGTTGCAACACGAAACGATCGAATTATTTGGAGAGTTCTGTTGTTGTCTTTATATTTTGTGACAATACGAAGATTCATTATATAAAGTATACAATACATTAATAAATATATGAGCATAGATGGCCGATTGCTCTAAGTGTTAGACGCTTGCTCCATGAGTCGGCGGTTCGAGCCCAGATGAGGATTTCATTTTTCTATCTTTAATTTTATTCTTGTTTTTAACTGCAGCTTTTTAGATTAAATGTTTACATTTATCAATATAAAGCATTTACTGACAAATTTCAATATATGCCAAAATCTGCCACTTTAACTAATTTAGTAATTATATATAAAAGACATCGATTTTCATTTATATTTCATTTTGTTTTTCACGAATAACACACAGAGTTTTTTTTAATTATTTACAGGTGTGTGTCAATGATTAATTCAGTGCTATTTATGAGGATCGGCGGGGTAGTCAAACGGTTTTAGCTACAAATGTGTGTTTTAATGGACATTTCAAAGGCAGTTACAGCCTATTTTGTTTGTTTGGTATGATTGGCTCTGCGTTTATGGTAAAACAGAAACGATATAAGTTATTACACAACGCAAAACAATGCAGCTAATATGTTTTATAACAAAACAACAAAAAATATTGAAATTTTCGTCGATCTTAAGAAACATAAACTAATAATAATACGTTGAGTTCAGTTCATTATATTACGCAAATGATTGAGCTCGACAAACTTCCTCGCCTGCAACAGATTAATATTTATAAAATATGTGTTTCAATGCATGGCATTTTTTCCTCAAACAATTTTTGCCTATTATACTATAGCTATGTCAATGTAAGAGATATTCAATGGAATTTAAAGAAACTAGGGAACTAAAATTGGGATTTATTAGCATAACAAAACAAACATAATAACGTTTTAAAAGTATCATGGTGGTCGTTGTTTAGGAATGGTCAAATATAAGTAGTTGTGGTTGTAAAGAGCGTAGTCACTGTTTTATGGCACGTGGACTCGTTATTTAAATTACAAAAAAAGTACAAAAGGATACATTCGATTACATTGCAGTTGTTTAGTTATTTCACTCAATAGTTTTGAATGCACCCAAACGATCTCATCAAATTAAACAAACCTGCAATGATGTAAATACAAGAAAAAACATCATCCTTTATCGTTATGATAAAAAAATAAAACATTAATGCAATCTTTCAGGAGTCGATTGATTCCAATAAATGACTGTATGCGAATTATAAAACGAATCCTACTAAGAGTAATCTACAATAATTAATGTAATATGTTAGTATGACGAACGATTTTCTAACTTAGCAAATGTGGTTTGTTTTCAAATATTAAGCACCGTCCATATTGATGTTAGACATGCTGACTTAAATCAAGGTTTTCCGTACGATTAATCATTGAACATCTGGCGATACCAAAACATAAAACAACAACACGAGAGCTCAACAATGAACCATTCAATGTATGTTTGATAATTAAGTTTCAACAACATTTGATGAAACTTAAAGTATTATTGTGTATTTTACAACGTCATTTTCATAATATTTACAATAAATGCTCTATATTAGTAAACGATTCGTACGTTTATGTAGCGGTGATGCTATATCAGTTCTCGGTTTAAAATTGCAATTGATGTTGAAAATTAGAATTGATATTCAAGATTTCAAGATTCTCAATATAATACACAGGTAACAATAAGTCATGGTGCCTCAAATGACAATTATATACAAGTGTTATTATAAATGTATAGATTCTTAAATGCCAATTATCAGCATCAAAATATATAATTAAATATAAACATGGATGTAGTCATATTATAATACACTTTTTGAATTTAATAACATAAATATTGTTTGAATTATTATCTTGTCAATATAAAAAGGTAGCTGATGTTTAAATATGTTCCCTACTTTTTCTCAAATTAATTTCGTCGAACGCCTATGTGTATGTGTACACGTAATAACCTATGGTACTACATACTAATGAACAGTTTCTAATTAGTCTCTACGACATTATATGATATATGTCGAACTGATGTATACGATTTCAGTTTAAACAAATGATTATTTTTATTAGAAGTTTCAAAACAAACTATTCAGGCGTATTGTTTGATAGTGATATTGTTTCTCTGACATATGCGTGTATTTGTCTGAATGCTAAATTTATTATACAATTAGTATTATTATATGATAAGCGTGAAAAAGGTCGACTGTATCTAATTTTGCGTGCCAACTGTACAGTAAACAATTCACTATATTCAAGTTTTATTAACATTACATAACACCATTATAATACATTTATTATAATCTCAAAAGACGTGTATTTATATTTATATTAACGTCCACAATATGATCACTTAATTTTCAAAAAGTGTCGTTATCATAAGGTCATATGTTCAGTTGTTTAATATTTCTAAGATGGTTATGAACGTGCTAATATACTATGGCAGTGATAGTTTAATGCTTCTCAGATATGTATATGTATATAAATACAAAAGCTTGTTCTAAAGAAAATAAGTGGGTTTCTAAAGAAGTACAAAGAAACGCTTTAATTCAATTACCAAATCAACCAGTATCAAGTAACGTCATTTGATTAGCATTGAATCAGTTGATACATATTGTATAACTATATAATACGCAAAGAGACATTTGTCCAGAGTCGATCAATCCAACAGAAGCATTTAGTTTAGTAAAACTGCCCATGTTTTTTTTTTGTTTTAATGACGCAAATATTAAAATAATGAACACAAAACGCTTAACTCAATAATACACATATTGATAAAGGTTTGATTTGGCTTCAACAACTCATGTATGTGCATTCAAAAAGACGCTGCAATGTCTTATAAATCATATTAGTAAATGTTTAACTGGAACAATTACATGTAATGAGATATAGTGATATTTTGCGATTCGTTAACCAATTATATTTGATAACAAACATGGGTTCAAAGTCAAACGAATTATATATATAAATTATGATTTGATTTTAACATAGAGCACACATTTGCCCATACAGATTATCGACGACCGTTATTGTATTTGAATGTGAAATGCCAGGCGTATACTTATGCCATCCATAATCTACAGGACCATTTAAGATAATTCATTTGTCTTATTTTTTTAAATGTTATATCAATACACGTTTTGCTTACACACATATCTATACTTGTTTTCAAGTCCATAAACATTTGTGTTTATTGTTTTATTATTTGTTAAATTCAATATTTCTTAAATGCAATATCAATGTATTTAATTTGATGAAGAAGAATGACTAAGTAAACGCATCTTATTGCTAAAAACAGCTAAACACATATCCTCGCCATCATTGCGTAACGTATGTACTCAGTTTAATTTCTGTTATCTCAAATCATCAGATTGTTCTTGTCAAAACTACACAGCGTATACGTTGCAAAATAATAACATAGAAGCCCTGTTTGGATTCCAGTATGAGTTGTAGGTCATAACTGACCTAATTCCTAGTCCTTTCAAAAAGCTGAACAAGTTTCAATAGGGAAATCGTCAAATGGAAGGTACTTATAATGATGGTTGGTGGATTTGCCGTCTGATCATATTTATTTAAAGGTCTACGTCCTATTTCTGCCAACACACTTAGTACAGCAAATAGATTCTAAATCCACTTAACATTATATATTTGACAGATATTGCCAATTTTTAGATTAGGAATTCTTAATGATGAGTTAGTAATAGGCGACTTTACGTCATAGCTAATTGAACCAAATGATGTTTTGATTGTCCCCATTGGCTTGATTAACAGACATCGCATTCGCTGAATAACCACGTGAGTCAAAACTCAAATATCAATTCCCACAAATGAACGCATTATTACTAGTGCGATACATAGTGCACACACGCTCCATACGTTTGCATGCGATGAGCGTTGTATATATGTACACGATTTACACATTAATTTTAATTCAAACTGGTACCATGCCCGTCAAAGAAACAAACATAAGTACCTGAAATGGTCAAGCTTTTGATTATGAAAACCAATACAAAACATAAAAAACTCACGCAGACAATTCAGCATGCGTTCATGCACAAATATAATACCATGGCTCAGAGACGGTCAATTAATCGATGAATGTTTTGCATTGTGAAAGAAATGCTTTCATTTATGGTGTCGTTATTGTTTTTATTTGTACAATACCATACATCTTCATGATTTACTGAACCGAATCCTGACATTTAGCTTTTCGATTGATGTTGTTGGTTGTGTGTATTGTGTAATATGTCGTGGAAAAAAAACAATATTACATATTCAAAAAAACAATCTTTTACATGTTTTCTTTAATATTATAACAACGCAACTCTAGAAAAAATAGTAGGAGAGTAATTATTTGCACGGTTCGCTCCTATCAACGAATTCGATTAAAAAACAGCTAATTTGTTCTTCAAAGATGGTAGATGGCGAAAATGATATTTAACACAGTTTGTGTACTCTTCCACAAATTAAATTATTTTAGGGAAATTTAAGTATACATGCTAAATTGTAAATTAGTAATCCAATAAACGAACGCGATTAAGACATGACATTATTGGCTGCAAGTAAAACGTTTTACTATTCTTAACCTTGGAAAAAGTGCATTTTAAATTAAAATTTGTCACGACGCCTTCAAGAATCGTTGAATCCTTGATAACCCATGTGGCCATACCGTTGGCGTTATTAATTTAGCTTCATTTAGTTGAACTTGAATAAAGCGCCCTAATAGTTATCGTCTGAATGATCATACGAAAGGGGCATGTCGATGGCATTTGAAATAAAGAGAGAAAATTGTGTGCGCATCATGTTTGTATGTATATAATTACACAAGATCAGTATCGTTAAGAATGAATCTATTTTAATATTTTGTATAAAACAAGTGTTATTCGAACTTGAACCTATAAAAAAACAGTATCACTGTGATATAATGTTGCGTGTGTGACATGTAAAGAGATTGAAAGATTGTTTTTTAATTACAAGTTTCGTTTATTTATTTTAGTATTTGTTTGTATCAAGATTTTCAAAACGGCTGTTCACGTTAGTGATGTAAAACGGGACCTGTAACGACATTAAGGCTCTTTTGGTCTTTTTTTACTAAATTTAAGTATCATGTTAATCACTTTGGTCAACTGCTTACAGGTTTGTTTAAGTTTCTCAAAAGGTGCACATATGCGTATTTAAATACTTCGTCAACAAGCCTTGTTGATTGATTCATTACTTGTGGAATTTAAATATCGATTTCCGTAAATCATCATATTTGCAATATCTATTTTTTATGTAAACAACCTGACGACGTGGTTCGAAATAACAATACAATTAATGTCGAAAATTGCGTTGTTCTTAAACGCACGTCCATAATAGTTGCATAAAAGATACAAACAAGTCATGGCAGCTAACTAAGTTAGGGCAAATGTATACAAGCAGCCTGTCTTGTAAATCGATATGTTCATTTGCTTTTGGTCCGGATTACCTTACTTTTCCGAAATTTATTACATACTTAGAATCTTAATTTCGTCAGCATAAATATAAATATCATTTATTTATTTAAATGCATGTAAACTAAAAGCATTTAAGGGTTGTTTACTACGAGAAATAAACAACAATTTAGTCTTTAAAAATATAAATTCACCAGAAAGCTTAATGTATTAACAACAGTTGTTATTATATCAAGAAGAAAATTTGTGTTTTGTCATATCAAAGTGTTTGGTTTAAGTTATGTGATCAGTATTGTTTTTGCATAAAGTAATAAGCTTTTTTTATTAGACCAGTGGATATATAGAGAATACATGGTTGGTGCCGAGATGGAGAAAGTTTATCCAGTGAGACATAGAAATAGAAAATAGGGTGACCTTTAGCGAGCCTTATTTCTCTTTTTCGGGTCGAATGGATTATTATTATTATTATTATTATTATTATTATTATTGTTATTATTATTATTATTGTAGTACAGTAACGTAAATAAACGTACCACCCATTTAATTCAGTTCTAACGTACGTCATTTATAATGACATGAAACGGATTCTACAAATGCTTAACGGATGCAAGGTTTCGCCATCTGAAACGAAACTTCACATTTATCAATTGTCAATAACAGATATGAAGGTCCGTATTAAATATACAACTTGCTCAAATGATTTTGTTTAAATCGTCTACAGAAAAGCAAACGAAAAGTTTTAATGGATGGCATTGAATACATTTAAACAAGTGTTTAAGGGCGAAAACTTCACGAATTTCCTACAATTTAATGTATTAATCATGCCTCTTGTTGATGACTTATTTATTTAGTTCAGTTAACATTTTTCTAAATAGAGCGGTTTATATGTGTGAATGCTTTCTGTATAATATCATGAAAAACATGTCGAATACACATTTTGTTTAGCAATTTTACTTAACACAATGCTCAAATGTTTTTGAACGAACACAACACATTTTTAGACGTTTTCTTCATCTTTTTACATACATGTTAGGAGAATTTTGCTACATTACATTGAAGCCGCATTTTCCGACTACCAAACAAATTATATAGACGTTTAACATATGCACGTTGTAGCTATATTTTTGCGTGTTCTTTTACTATTTATTTTATTTGTATTTCATTTTTTCACAACGTTGCTGTATTTACATCTGATCAAACGTGTGGCAAACAGGATCATCCATGTACTTGAATCGTGCTCATTCATATAACATGTTTCTTACATTGCTAGCCGTTATTCCACTTCTGTCAACACAGTTGCTGCGCGCGTTTGTTTACGTTTTCACTGGAAACGACGCAGATTAGGACAGAGCGCACCTTTTACAGCAAAACAGTTACCAATCTGAAAGAGGCGAGCGCTTATAACTCGTTAAAAAACTTATTGATCTCTATAGCACCAGACTACAAGGAGTTGAGATGGCACGAGCAAAAGAGCTACTAATTGAATTGTATCCACAATTAGTTTAGCTACACCCAGAAGATTGTTCATATTACACGGACGAAGAAAGGAGAAGAAGAACGTGTTTTTGGAAACCGTTGTGGGATCTAGTTCCGGTTGAAAAGGCGACATCTCATAAACTTAAGGACGACAGGTGTCGATTATGAGAAAAATATCACTACATTAAGGCGTTGTTTGAAAATTCATAAGAGCAGTATGCATCTTTAAGTTATGAAAATATAAATTCTGGCTTTATAAATGTTATAATATAAAATGCTAGTTGCCACATAACAACTGAGTCTTTAATCCATCTTCAAAAATATTATGTCATGTGTTTTGTTATTAAAAGGAAACGGTTGATTTAATGTTGCCTGTATTTATTCCAGCTCTTCATACCGATTTTGTTTCTGATGAATTAAATGTGTTCCTGTTTACGTCTATGCATACTTTTATTTAGTAATGATTCTTTGAATCTTATTAAGAATCATGTTATATAGAGCATATAAACATAAAACTGTGCTTATAATCTATAAGTTTTGACTGCCATGTTACAATAACGTAATAATACACAATTAGGAAATTTGAATCGGCAAAAGCATCATATATTGAAATGATGGAACGAAACAAATTATTATAAGCCACAAACATTGATGAACTTTGAATTAACATCTGTATTACCCGTGCCTCAATCATATAATAGCATTTACATATTCATGATCAATGAATCGATAAAAGACATGTAAATTGGTGTTGATAACAATTTCACAATCACATTTGAATTACAGAAATTTGCCAATCCAAAAGACAGTTTTAAAACAATACTTTTACATGTGTGTTGCAGAAATAAATGTTCTTAACGAATGGTAACGTTAAGGCATACAGACAGTTTTAGCTTGTCATATACCATTTCATTTCAAATAAAACTATCAATGTTTGAAACGATTTATCATTAAATGCAGGTATATTTCAGTAAAACATCGAAAAAACTAAAAAGATTGTTTGTGTATTATAATCAAGTGAAACAACTTTATATGCATCCCATCTGAGACATTTTTGTCATTTAAAGCTGCATGAACTGGAAATCAATATGAGCGGCACTGTGTCTTAAATATCACAAACAAAACTAGTTTATTATATTAAACTAATTTAGAAAACCACTTGACACACATTGACGTTATCGAATGAAATATGCAAGGAAACACCTCAAGTTATTAAACACAAACAATATATATATATATATATATATATATATATATATATAATACAAGTAAAAACACGTGTCTGGGATTTTAAATATATATTGATTTAGCCAACGCGTTTCGCATAGCTCATCAGGGCATAATACAATATATTACAACGTCAAAATGTCATGGAGATAATATATATATAATACTTATAATATATATATAATATATAATTCTTAATCCTATTTGATATAAAAGTGATTTATGTTGGCACTTGTGTATGATTTTCCGAGACATTACAGAAAGTGATGAAATTACATGTATCCATGTAAAACAAAATTGCCTTCGTTTGTTTCATTATTAATAGTCACCAAAAAACTAAAGAAAGTTTATACACTAGTACATTTTAAGAGAGCTGCATTGTAACATGATTCCATATATTGACTACCTTTGTTTGGATTATCATTTTAATCATGTTCAGGCCAAGAAACTAGTTTCTTTAGGTAAAACTTTGTGCATTATAATGAGAACAAATAGGCGTAAACATGTGTTTTAAACGAGTAAATGAATATTGCAAATAGCCACAACTAACCTGAGAAGTAGTATTAAAAGCAACATGACTAAAATTATATCTACAATGCCTAATCACTTTACGACAATGGCGAATGGCTAGCTGTGTTTGATATTGGGGAAAACAATACAATCACAATTCCAAAAGACGCCTTAAGCGTGCTTATTGTTCTTTTGTAGGAAGCATTTCAAAAGAGAGGAAGAGAGGTGGATATTATCCCGCGTAATTCATACACAATTTCCGTTAAGGTCGGTCACATTGTCTCTACGAATGTAGTCGAGATTGCGTTGAATAATGCGCTCATGCCAATCCCCAATGCATGTATGAACATTCCTATTTACCTCCATATTCACAATATGCAAGTTTTATATGGAATGAGTGATGTATTGGACGTCATCATTGATGACGTTCATTCGAACGAATGATAAAGGGGGCTAAGTTTCGTTAAGTTGGTGCATATAGTCGCGATTTGGGCGCCTTGAAAACTGGCCGAACACGTTTGCTGAAATTTGACATGTATATGGACAAGAATGCGATCTACCTGTTGGCGTAGGCGTTATACCTGGGAAAAATCAAGTTTTCGAGTATTTTGTGTTTAAATACTTTTATGGGAAAGGGCACGCGCACAGATAAACATTGTGACGTCACTTCACAAACAGCGTTAGACATCCGCCATCTTGTAACGCGACAAAGAAACTCAGTGTTATTAATTCAATAAACACAGAAAATATGATTGTGTTTAATTATCATTAATACAAATGTCTATATTTTGTGCAGCGGATGTTTATTCAGACGGATACGACAGAATTACGTAAGTATCATTGTGTACTTTACAGTAGATTTTACTACGGAAGAAATTTATTATATCTCACTCAGTCACTGACAAAATGAGCTTGACACATAAAAAACAACCGGATCGGATTTACATCCACATAATATTGTGCGAATCCGATGCAATTCAAATTACTAATGTTTGATAACGTTTGATGAATTCGTTATATCAATATGCATTAACTTTCAAGGGGAATAATTATAATTGAAATGTGCGATTCAATGACAGTGTTATATTGGGATAATTAGTCGTTTAGCCGTAACAGATAAGTATTTAGTTTGTTGTGTTTCATTTTCAACATAGTTTTACCGTTTTTTCCTTAAAGTAAAACAGTTCCGTCGTCATTATATCTTGAATTTTAAATATTGAAATACATGTCGGATATTTCATATTTTCGGACGTTGCTACGTAAGCTAGTTGTCAACATAATTATTAAGATACATATTTACCTTTTACCATACAGTTGTGCAGCTGTTGTCTTCTTAATGACGCGCTGTTTAATGTCTATAATGTTTTTCTGCCCGTGATGATAATAAGTCTTTAAATCAACAAACCCCAGCAATGTCAATGGTCTGTCAACATTAGAAAAATATTAGCTAAAGAAACTTCAGCGTACAATTTATATGGTATTGACATACCTGTACTCTGAAGCCAACTCTGTATCGAAAGTCAACCAGAGTCGTAACATATTTATGTCACGCTATAAATCAAAGAATACTCATTTTCTTGGATACATTTCTACATATATTGGTGAATGAATATAAATTACTGCATCAAGGAATATTTTAAGGTTTAAACGTTTCAAATGCGTCTAACAATAGATGAAAATAACTCTCATCAGTCTGAAATTCACAATTTTGAAGCCATTGTCGCTTTGTCCAAGACTAGTTTTAATTTGGATACTGTCGGATCATCCTTGACATCTTTTGCTGATATTGTAAACATTACCTTTGTTTTCTGAAATCTGTTATTTGTGATTAACAACATACGTCTGGTGGATTATAAAACTGATTTCAGTGTGAATCGGGTAGTTTTAAATATTTACTTTGAGTTTGTATTTACACTACAATTTGTTAACAAAACAAGCCAGAATATTCTAAAATACCGGGAAATGTCATTCTGAATTTGAAAACACTTGAGCACATGGTATACAAATATACAAATACAAATTTTATTTTAAGTCAGTTTGTACATAACAAGTATAACATTAACATCTACATTTTCACAACAATAACACGTATACTGAAAGCGCTTGGACAAAGCGGAAAGAATCCGGGTATTTCGGACCAGGGTATATTTCCGGGACAGATTTACTCGTTATGCAAAGGAAAAATATGATATGCTTAATCGACAATTTCAATTGGGTTTCGGAACGCATGGTTTTATTTTTCTATGCGTAATCGGCAATTTTACATTGGGTATTTACACAAATGCGCACCTAATCTGCAGCTCTGTTACAGTAATCTGTGAAACAACGTCATTAATAAAACAAAAAAATATGTTTGACCACAACGGTGGCTAATAATGTTTAGGAAAAATACAAACAATATAGATTTATCTATAACATAACATGTTAGAATTTTATCATGCATTTATAATCACTCATAATGAGATTTCAATATACAGTTACATGCATAGACAGTTTTTTTAAGCCAGTGCCTTTTGAATTCAGAAAATAAGCAAGATAAACTATAAAATTGGGAAAAATAGATAGTAAACCATAAAATGGAGAAAAATGAGGCATTATTAATATGATTATAAATAACAGAATCACAATGATATTGTTTTTAAGTGCATGATTTAGTGCATTTTTAAATTTATATTATAAAATGCTGCTTGAATTTCTTTTTACCTTTCATATGTAAAAAAAGAAATATCATCTGCTAGTGCAAAATATGACTGGTCATTTCGTAGCAAAAGAGAAGAAAATAAGTGCATTAAATAAATGAATTAATATTTTTGTATCTGGAACAGTTGTATTTTAAATCGATCCTCCACCCTATTATGGCCGAATAAGGGCTAAATTGCTTTCCAACTTGAAATGAAAAGGCATATTGGTTGATCGTGTAGCGTTTATGTGCAAAATTTGAGGGCAAATTGATAAAGCTTGTTGATGCCAAAACAGGTAATAATAATAATTTATTATCAGGTACATGTACACAAGCAAATAAGTATATTTAACCCTTTCAGTGCGGGAACCGAATTTTAAAGGCCTTTGAAAACAGTTTGGATCCAGATGAGACGCCACAGAACGTGGCGTCTCATCAGGATCCAAACTGTTTGCTATTCTGATAGTATTCTTTGAAATAAAATCGAAGAAAATGCTAATTTTAGAAATTCAGCAGACGACATTTTAGCAGACGACAAATTTCCCAGCATGCAAAGGGTTAAGATGCTTAAGGTGTGGGAGACTCATAATCAGGTTTGGTGTCCCTCAAACCCTCAGCGTCTTGTTATTTCTTATGCAGTTTGTATAGATAGTGCCACATACTGACACGTAAAGCTTGTGCTTTGTTGGCAGCGTTAGTTGGCTGTTAACAGGTTCATTGTGGTTATCTCCACCATCAGTCTGTCCGTCTGTCCTAGCCACTATCTCTTACACCATAAGCACTAGAACCTTGAAACTTAAACACATGGTAGCTATGAGCATTATGTGCGACCCTGCACTATTTGGAATTTTGATCTGACCCCTGGGTCAAAAGTTATAGGGGTTGGGGTGGGGACGGGTCAGAGATTTTCACTCATTTTTAGCTCGACTATTATATATGAAATATATATAATGGAGCTATCCTGATCACGTCGGCGTTACCGTTAGCGTGCACATGTTAACGTTTGTGTACAACCCCAAATATTTTCTTTTTACTTTAACAAATTATTTATATATTTTTTTATGCCCCCCCCCCCCTTCGAAGAAGAGGGGGTATATTGCTTTGCACATGTCGGTCTGTCGGTTGGTCGGTCCGTCCACCAGGTGGTTTCCCGATGATAACTCAAGAACGCTTAGGCCTAGGATCATGAAACTTCATAGGTACATTGATCATGACTCGCAGATGACCCCTTTTGATTTATAGGTCACTAGGTCGAAGGTCAAGGTCACTGTGACCCGAAATAGTAAAATGGTTTCCGGATGATAATTCAAGAACGCTTATGCCTAGGATCATGAAACTTGAAAGGTAGATTGATCATGACTCGCAGATGACCCCTACAGATTTTCAGGTCACTAGGTCAAAGATTAAGGTCACGGTAACCCGAAATAGTAAAATGGTTTCCGGATGATAATTCAATAACGCTTATGCCTAGGATCATGAAACTTAATAGGTACATTGATCATGACTCGCAGATGACCCCTATTGATTTTGAGGTCACTAGTTCATACATGTACTTCTTTACCAACATGACCCTAATCTATAAACAAGAGCAGACAACTGTATCAAGCATTTTGACGGAATTATTGCCCCTTTTATACTTAGAATATGCATATTATTGATAAATCTATGTTAAAGTTTGCATACCACCTCAAATATTTTCTTTGTCCTTTGACATATTGCTTTCATATATTGCATACTTCATAACCAACATGATCCCAATCTATAAACAAGAGCAGACAACTGTATCAAGCATTTTGACAGAATTATTGCCCTTTTATACTTAGAATATGCATATATAATTGATAAATCTATGTTTAAATTTGCATACCACCTCAAATATGTTCTATGTCCTTTGACATATTGCTTTCATATTTTGCATACTTCTTTACCAACATGATCCCAATCTATAAACAAGAACAGACTACTGTATCAAGCATTTGATAGAATTATTGCCCCTTTTATACTTAGATAATTGAACATTTTGCTTAATTGCCATAACTTCTTCATTTATGATCACATTTGATTCATACTTTGACAAAACAACACTTACCTGACATACCACAATGCACTGCACCCAAACTATCCCCCATGCCCCAGCCCAGAATCCCCCCCCCCCCCAAATTTTTTTTTATAATTATTTTTGAAAGTTCATCTTTTAAATTACCACCAACCCACATAAACCCCCCGCTCTCCATGATGGCTTACAGTAACCTGTCAAGCACTCAAAATCTCTTATGACAATACGGTCAATCTCAACCATGCATGGCCGCATTACCAACCCTTGGGGCGCCCCCTGGGTCAAACATGCGGCGTGGGAATACGCGTCGGCCTCTTCCGCACCATTTTTAACCAATTGACTTCAAATTAATACTTAAGATTTCTTATGACAACACAGTCTATCTTGACCATCCATGTTCACATTACCCACCCCAGGGCCCCGCCCACTTTGGTGTTAAAGATCCCAAGCTATTTCAGCATAATTAAAATCCAAGCCATTTTTGTGGTCAAGACCCGAGCTTTCTCGCCATAGAGCTATTTCAGCATAATTAAAATCCAAGTCAGTTTAGTGGTCAAGATCCTGGACTATTTCGGTATAATTAAAATCCAAGCCAGTTTGGTGGTCAAGACCCCAAGCTTTTTTAGCATAATAAAAATCCAAGTCAGTTTAGTGTTCAAGATCCTGAACTTTTTCGGTATAATTAAAATCCAGGCCAGTTTGGTGGTCAAGACCCCAAGCTTTTTTAGCATAATTAAAATCCTAGCCAGTTTCGTGGGAGAGACCCTGAGCTATTTCAGCATATTTAAAATCAAAGTCAGGTATAATTCGGTATAATTAAAATCAAGGCCAGTTTGGTGGTCAAGAACCCGAGCTTTTTCAGCATAATTTAAACCATAGCCAGTTTCATCGCCGAGACCTCGAGCTATTTCCGCATATTTAAAATCCAAGCCAGTTTGGTGGTAAAGATCCTGAACTATTTTGGCATAATTAAAATCCAAGCCAGTTTGGTGGTCAAGATCCTGAGCTATTTCAGCATAATTAAAATGCAAGCCAGTGTGGTGGTCAAGAACCCAAACTATGAGCATAATTCAAATCCAAGCCAGTTTGGTGGTAAAGATCCCGAGCTATTTCAGCATAATTAAAATCCAAGCCAGTTTGGTGATCAAGACCCCTAGCTTTTTCAGCATAATAATCCAAGCCAGGTTGGTGGTCAAGATCCTGAGCTATTTCAGCATAATTTAATTCTAAGCCAGTTTGGTGGTCATGACCCCGAGTTATTTCAGCATAATTAAAATCCAAGCCGTTTTGGTGGTCAAGACCCCAAGCTATTGTAGCATATATTGTTTTCGGCATAATTTTTTCGTACCCATTTTTTCTGTTTTTTGACAGAATAATGCCCCCTTTTATAGTTAGTAAATTGAAAATTTGGGTAAATTTTGTGTTCAGGTCTACTCTTATCCTATTTGTGTTAAGGTCTACTCTTATCCTTAAGTATCAAAGCTATATCGTCTACTTAATGTTATAAGTCATGTAAATGACATTTTTATACATTTTATTTCTTTCCCATTTTTGTGTTTTTTATTAAGGTGACATACATCAACTGTTTAATAATATTAAGTCTACCTTTTTGGTAAAAATAATGTTTTTACCAAATTTTCAAAATTGACATTACTGACACATGTCATTTGCTGAATGTAAAAAGTAGCATAACTGACATTTAGTTAAATTTTCAGGAGAAGGAAAAACTGCTTTATTGAAATAAAATAGGGATACTTACAGACTAAAACAAACACATGGGATATTTTCAGATTTGAAAACTGGTATTTTACGCATCTTTAGGCAGTTCTGTGTACCAAGGATAAATACAATACTTAAACATTCATGTACAACGCACAATACTAAAAACCTGAATTGTAACTGTAATGTATTTCAGATTCAGAGATGTCTGTTTTGTTTCTAAGGTCATGTGAAAAATTAAGTTTATATGTTTATAGGTTTAGAATTGCAAATTGTCCTCTTACTTGCCCTTGTATTTCAAGATAGAATACTTTCCTTCCCAGAGGAAAGAGATCTGGGTTTGAATCCCAGTGGGGGCTTCAGAGGATGATTCATTTTAAGAAAAATGAATATATTTGCTTTACTTTGTCTTTAACTTAACCAATTAACTCTGACAATGCCTTTAAAAGTATGCAGTTTTTGATAATTCAATTATGCAAAAAAACATGTATAATTTTAGGGTAGACTAAGACAGCAAACTAAGAATGGGCATCCATTTTAGTTTTTTAAGTCAATACAACAATAAATGCATAAAGGAACACATATTTAAATTAAAAATGCAACAATCAGAGGACATAATCAATTAAATAGTAAATGACTACTTAAAATATTTTTTTAGCACTGTTTGTTTTCCAGAGATTTGTGAATATGCCGTTTTATGTTCTTCTCCTTGAACTAATGCAATATGTGCTTTGGAACTGGAATCATATAGTGTTGGAAAGCTGGTGTTTCACGTCCAGAGGGTCCTTGCGTCCGGAAGCTGAAAATTGAAAAAAAACAAACCTCCCCACTCATTCCATCCCGCGAAACCCTTAAGGTGTCGCAAGTCTAGTACTTGTTTTGCTATCTTCCTGTAAGCGCAATATAATGTCCAAAAATATATGCCATTTATAACGCATTTGCACAGTAAAAAATGTCTACACATATTTTAAATTGCTGTGAGAATTTGTGCCTTATGCCTCGCACTTTAGTATATAGGCAAACAAATAGGTCACTTACTAAAATACAAGCAAATGGTGATACACTTCTGATGACTTGTACTGATGTTATAAGCTTTTTATTAAATATTTTCAACAAACATCGACCCGAAGTCATTTAATTTACCTCTAAACAGTGACACACGTTTGTTATTTTTAAAAGTGACACACGCTTGTTGTTTACATTTTGTAACGTTATGAAACGTATATTTAAAATACCTCTTATATCGGTAATGTTCGAAGTTGACATAGACAGGTATAAACCATATACTCATATACTCAATGCGTGTAAACACTCATATATATCTTTGAATCAGATACACGATACACTTAATGGCATAATTATCAAACTAAAACCGTGCCGACCAATACAAGCTTCAGTGCTATGTTCCCATCACTTTAATACCCCGTTCAGTGTTAATACACATGTTTGCATTGTCCATTACAAATTCTTCATTTTTTCCAAAACATGTTTTCCGTTAATGCTAAGTTATTGTCAATTACGTGTCCTATTGACGTAGTGTTAATACTTAATATTGCTTGTAATCATGATTTCTAGAATTAATGAACATAGTTGGGGTGCAATAGTATTAATGTATAAGTGGTCATATAAATAACACACAAAGTAATACATGATGAAAGTATAAGGCGTACTGTTGATATTTTCGGAAAAAAATGTTCGAGTAATATGGGTTTTAACAGCCAATTATATATGTATTCTTGATTATTAGAGGAAATTCGATGAATTTCAAAGTTTTCATATTGTTATTTTATATGTTTGCCCGTTAATAATCTTTTCAACTGTACGAATTTGACATAAAATGTAGAACAACACTGAATTATGAAAGGCTGTGTAGGGCATTACAGATCGGATTAACACGACGTCTTTGAAAAGTCAGTTTGTTTATAAAACACTCAAACATCCATTATTCGTATTGATTTGACAAACACCATCAAGGTAAAGATAAGATATGTCAAGTTCAAATAAAGTCTGCTTTTGAATGCTAAAAAAGATTATGCTGTTTGTCGAATGTAAATTTATATAAACTTAATGTAATATCATGTATACGCCCTTATTGCAACGACTTGTCCACATATGGGCGAAATGATAATTGTCGTTAAAAATGTATGTATTTAATTTGAATCAGTGAACTAAATATTCTCACATTTGGAAACGTATAATTATCATTGTGTAATGAATTATAATCATTTCAAAAACAAAAAAACGTGTGTAAACCGCTGTAATGATATTTGTAAAAAAACGTATATCAACAACATGTGCTGGAGTTCCACATTTTGTATCTCACAAGATAACGCGCGTAAATATCAAAAGTCAGTCAATTTGTAGCAAGCCTTAACCGGAATATGTCACATATTTGTTTTCAAATACATCACGCTTTTTCTGTGCAAGAGTCGGAAATTATTATCGCGCATTGGATTGTTTAACAACGGCACTTCAATTATTTTTGCTCGAAGTAGTGTGAATATTTCAGCTAGCGGGTATAGAGCCTCTTATTTGCAAAAGAATAGAAATGTTATGTTTTATCGCAAGCATTTGTTTGTATTTTGTTAAAAAATCATTATCACAAATACTGTTTTTGGTTTTTCATTTCCTCATAAATACCATACATCACATTTGGAATCTGAATACTTGTCATATTCTGTATTGTTTCTCACACATATTTTTGTAAATGATGCACTTACGGATGGAGAACTTATAACCTAAGAACATCATCTTTTCACATGAACGAATACGTTTACTCTCAATCCGAAACTCAGAACATTTGAAATAAGATTCAATTTAAAACGGACTAGTTCAAAGATTTTCGTTTTTTTAAACAAATGGCATTAAATATTTGTACTTATAAATCAAAATTATTTTTAATATATTTATTAACTATAATTTCAAGACAAAAATCAATACAAAATATTGTTTTCCACGTGATTCGAATCCGGGTCCTCCGGAAACAAAAGCTTACAGGCGCCCACTTTGATATATCAAATATAAACATTGACGATTTGTTAATAATTAACGTATTTGTTAAATTATCGAGGACAAGGTTTTCAAATGCTTTATTGCTTTGCCATTTTAAATGATGGTCATTGATATGTTCTTCAGGAGTGTTTTTCGCTTGTTTTAAAATAATGTGCTATTTTTTAATCAATGACAAATATTTTGAAAATCGAACTTTTACCGTTACTATTAACATGTCACGTGAAGTCATTTAAATTGTACGCATGTGAACATATATATAATTGAAATGGTAAAATCGAGTTGGTCGATATAGAAAACATTTATCTGTTATATTTAAGCAAGTGAAATAGAATTATTAATAGTTTCTTTAACAAAACATGACCGATGTAATTACCTTGAAACAAGATATGTCTTTAACAAATCAGCATGAATTCATTCAATCAATTAATCTGTCTACAGACAATGCTGTAAAAAGGTATAATTATTGCTTGATATACTTACATATCTACACTTAAAAGCTAGTCGTGTATTCAATTACTACTTGGTCATCCACACAACGAAACCCGGAAAATAAGCATGGACGCTCTGGACTTGCAGCATACATTGTTTATTTTTTATAATAGTTTTCCAACACACATGGTGAAACTAATATTGTTTTATCAATAATATATTGTTTAAACTGTAATATACGTACACTGTTTGTATTGTTAATTTTAATTCACGACTAAAAGGGGGATATAGCATTAGGTCGCGATGCCTTACAAGAAAATACTATAAGTTTAAAATATAATATAGCAACATAAAAAGATTAAAACATATTGTAATTTTAAAATACTTAAAGAAAAGATGTATGATCAGTGAAGATAACTTTAACACAAAGAGTTTGATTGGGTTTTACAGGCCTGATTATTTCGTGTAAAATTACATTCACTATTTAAATAAATACGTTTAAATACTCAACATAAGTAAGTGCTAACGAGCAAAACGTCTTAAAGATTGGAACTTAGTACTATAAATGAAGTCATTAACCGCCATCATCCATTTGCGAACCTTAGAACAACTATCTAAATGTGCTTCTGGTTACCCGAATTCCATACAAAGACTAGTGACAGCCATTGCTGTCAATAACTCTGACACGAATACTGCTGTCGTCCTTATTTCGGAAAGTGCTTCTGCTCATTTGTGAAACTGTCATGTTTGCATTTTTTGTCAGTGTAATATATTAATCATTTAAATGCAAACAACGAACACAGTAAAGCATCAAATACATGTCGTTATAATGTATTAAACCAGCATTTAATTGTTGACATTCAAAGGAAAGTGACATAGACGAATGTTGTATATTGAATACTTTGTTTATATAATTGACAATTAAAGCATCGACCTCTTGTTTGAACATTAAATTAATTGTCAGAAAATATCGCTACTTTTGTCACAATGTTGATAAAAGATGCTTTATTTTATTTTTTGAAACCATAATCCCGATGTTAGTTACACAATATATGTTTTAATTAATTTAATTATATGGTGTTTTAACTTTTAAAATGGATGATTGCATTGCTTGATACATTGGTTTTATTATGTAGGATTAAACACAATTACACTTATAAACAATGAGTGAATGTGTTACTGTAATAATAAAAAGTGCATTGTCTCTTTTCACCAACGCTCGATTTACAGTGTTTGAATTGGCTTGAAAACAGCGTGTCTCAAATGAACAAATGCCAATTCAAGAGGATGAAACCATACTTACAAGTTCGATAAATACTGAGCAAACGCTCTATATGTTTACAAGTAGTGATCGTTTGTTTTATATACAAGCTTACTTAAGCAAATTGGAACCATGCCTGTCAAAGCAACGTAAATATCAAATAACTTAACACGATGTTTTAAAGTAACCCAGTTACCGATTATCAAAACCAGCAAAATCTTAAAATCAACACGCATAATACACAACATAAATTCATGAACAAATATTGCTCCATCACTAAGAGATGGTTTGTCGATGAGAGCATTAAACTGTTAACAAAATGCTCATATGTTCATGTTTTTATTGATTATTATTGTTATGCCTTACATCACAAGGACTAACTGAAACAAGACATTACATTTTGATCTTATATTAATGGTGTTGATGATGTTGAATGTGTTGCTATTGTTACATGTCAAAGAAAAGCAGTACTTTTTGCTTGAAGAGAATAACAAGGAAACTATTACAAATATTTGAAGAGCAAGTGGTTCACTGTTAGCTCATAAATTTCGACTCCGATTAACAAAAAACGATAATGTATTCTTCTACTTTGTTATCTGGCGCAAATGATATTAAACACATGTTGTGCATGTTTAATTATTAAAGGGAAGGTTTGGTGAACTTCACGCCTATTGGTATTTTTTATATTAGATGGACGATAGCGATACAGGCATGTTTTATGGATTTGCCAGTAAAGCGTTTACTATTTGTCTTTTTTTAAGAATACATGTTTTTATTAAGTTTTTTCACGTGGATGTACTGAATTGTTAATGATCCATAGGACTTTACTGTGTGCTTAATTGAGCTGTGGCATGTCGACAGTATTTGCACAAATAACACAAAGTTGTTTTCTCAAAATATTTATGCAGTTACAATACATTTGTATTGTTTGATGTATTGTATAAATAAGTATAGCTAAATTCAACAAGCCAATACATATTGAGAAATACCAAAAAGCATTTTAAATCGCAGTTGAGATACTTGATTAATGCGTACTTTCCGTGAGAGCGAAATTGGCAAGCGTACGATAAGCCAGTTGAGATGGCAAGCTATTATGAGTTTATGTTTTGATCAAATCTGGTATCATTTATTTTGAAAATAATGGGTTAATGTTATATCTTGCTAAGGATGAATCGACTTATAAAAAATGCATTTTACCGATTTTGAATCTGCATTAATAATGATGTGTTTCTTTCTACAACTTTAAATTAACAAATTAGAATATAAATGACGACGTAACTGCTTAGATTAATTACCAAGTGATATTTATTTTCATACCCATGTGCTATTTCATACCCAAGTACCATCATAGCAGGATGTGTATTTGTGACGAGAAATTCAATTAACACTCCATACCAATTTCACTTGTAAGATATAGTTACGACGTCATTTATATTCTAATTTATTGAATACACGTTGTAAAAGGAAGCGTATCATCAATAATGCAGAAACACAATCTGTAAATTACTTGCACAGTTTTTTCGATCATATTTCAAAACGGATTTGTTACTTAAATTATGAAAGACAGTACCACAGAACGCATAACGTAATTCATTATATATTGAGCGCATGTATTAGTTGAAGTGTCTTTCATATAATTCACCTTGTTCAACTGCTTAAGGTATGACTTTAGTTTCTTACATTCTTTGACACATAATCATCGCCTTAATTTGTCAACAAGCCATTTTCATTAATTCATTATGTTTTCGTATATAAAAAGGGAAATCCTTCATTCGTCAAAATGTCTTTACCCTATTTGTTTGATTGAAAAAGAAAATCACGGAGAGGCTCCAAATAATAATGCAATTTATGTCGAAAATGGTATGTATTATTGATCTCATTTCCATAATAGCTCTAAAGAGTTAAAAATAAATTACGGCGGCTTATTTGATAAGGGATAGACTATAATGAGCTGCATGCCAGGTATTTCGTTTTGTTAATTTGCTTGCTTTTGGTCTGGATGGCCTTACATTTTTTATTTCGTTAACATGAATATACATATTAAATGAACATGTATTCAATTGCAAGTAAACTGAAATAATATATGATGTTTGCGTGATACCACAACAGGTAACAGTTTAATGTGTAAAGAAATACATTAACTAGAAAGTTAATATATTTACATCAGTGAAACATTATATAAAGTTTAAAGTGTTTAAGTTTAAATGTAGACTCAGAAACATGAATTTATTGCTTGAAGTTTATCCATAAATCGATCTGGTAAAATTATTGCATGATTTTATTTTAATGACGAGTAAGTAAAGTAATTCTGCCTTAAGTGAGGTGTTTGGGGAATCTTCCGACTGGTCACTGCCTGTTGTATTGGCCATTCTTAGGTGTTGACCCCGGCTGTAATGTTTTTTGTATGTTCCATGTTGTGGTGTAATATGTGTTCCGTTTTTAATTGACATACAGTTTTTTGCGTTTCCTTAAGTAAGTCAGACGAGTGTTAAGATATTGTTTTTGTCTTCATAATGGTTTGTTCATGAACATTTCGCAATTGTGATGATTGATTTGTAATAATCATTAATGGACAAAAACGTACCAACATAATCTAAGCCATGTTGTAACATAAACCATTAAGTAAACAAAACTTTTAACATATGTGTGTGATTCATTGCGTATGATTCATTATTCAAACTTGACTTCTCGCTCTTTGTAGATTCGTCTTTCTTGTTGTTAATGCTATCGTAATTACATTTTTAAATATAATCTAAATGATGTTATCGGATTGTCATAGATATTAATGTAGTGATAACTTTTGAGCAGCTTATGAAATTTAATACCGATCGCATTTCATGCCTTTATATATGTTAATATGTTTGTAATATGTATCATATGGAATGTATGTCTATTGTATATTGTATAAACCAAACCTTTATTATTTGACAGCGCCAACTACAATGAAAGTTAAGCACGTAAGGCATCCTTTCTCAAAGAGACGTTGCACTGTTTTATTCTTTTGAATGATTGGCAAGTCAGTAGTATAGCATTTTGGATGTAATGCATCAAAAGGAAATTCCTGGTAGATACAATTTTCGGGGATCTGACTTCGGATATCAGAAATTAATGAACGTAATGGCCGCCAAAATATCATATTCATAAACGAAATAATAGTTGTTTCTTTAAATTGTCTAAAGGGAAAGATAACAATGAATGGACGAGGTTCTATGTGATGTGTTTATTATATTTTGTTCAAGGTGAAGACTGTACGGCATGTCATAATTAAAATGTATTTATGGATCAAGACACGCGTTACCTTATATTAACTTTATTCCACTATTATTTTATCATAGCGGCGTTTCATCTTGGTAGACAAGTTTATTTAGATTAGGTACTTAATATACAGTTCTCAAATTATAAGACTTATCGTGCTTTTGTGTTGACGAAAATATTTAAAACATTCAATTGGTGTTGAAAAATTGCAGTTATAAACAGAAAAATGTTTTGTATCAGAACACGCATTATTTATGTAACTAATGAAATATAACACATTTATATTTTACATTTGTTGATTTAATCAAAACTATGCGTTAATAATTTGTCGTGTATTGCCTTAATATAATAGCACCGTAATACGACGATCTGTAAAATCGATCTTAAGTAACCAAATGAACACAATACTCGTCGTCACATGAGAATACATACCTAAAACTATATTATACCCGGACATTTCACAGCTTATTTAACAATATGATATGGAACACTTTGTTTTGTATTCTATGAATTTGCTAGAAATTATTTTGCTAGGAATCAACATTATATCATCGTAAGACACGTTTTCCCTCTTGTTTTGAAAAAATAATTGTTGCAATGGCACTTTAACAATTTACTGACCTAAACAGTTCATTCCATTCAACTGTTAAAAACGTACTCTTAAAAATTCCATATACTTTTCTTATATAAAAACAATAGAATTAGCTATAAGATTCACGACAATTAGACAATCGTTTAGTTTCAGTCATTTTTAAAAAGAGTAATAAAGAAATATAAAGCAAGTATAAAGGGTATGTTTTCAAACGTTACTTAAAGTAACTGTACACAGAAATCAATCCCAAAACTGTGTTTGTTTTCTGAATTCTTTATATCGGGTATGAACGATTTTGTCAAATATTTATGAATTTATATAAAATGTGTAAACATATTATTATACATATATTTCAATATTAATTAAAATAAAAGTGAAGAAGAACATGTGTCAAAAATGCAAAAAAGCCAGATATTTAATTATTAAAGCGAAAATATCTGTACAGTCGAATTTGCCAGCATGTATACATACGTGCATGGTCTGATTCTTAATTTAGTTTAACGGACCATTTTATTTTCCTGCAACGATATATATTCATGCGACACACGAACACTTACTCCGATCCTAATAAAAAAACGAATGTTTCGGTTATTGTAAGAAAATAGGTACGAAATATCTTCGTCACAATCGGCTCGGGGTGCTAAGTTTCTTTGCTGCATTTTATGACATTTCTCTTCAATGTATAATTTGTCTTACCTATTTTGTGTTATTGGAACATATTGTTAACAATATATTACAATTTCACAAATAAAAATCGTGCACATCCGTTTTAACATTTTTGCTGCGATTGCCTTCTGCAATTCGCCCCATAAGTAACATAATATAAGTATACCGACGAAAGTCCGTTACTGCAACCAGCCACTTTTCATCTCAAGATTCTGCATTCGCAAACAAAATAGCTCCGATCGCATGGTATAAGTATAAGTGCGCAACAAAAAACACTGTGACGAAGTATATCGGTATTTTCCGTTGCAAAAATTAACCAATCAGAAGATGTCAAAGCTATCGGAAATTGTTTGATGTTTTTAAATAATACATTTTGCGGAGACGTATGTGTCCGCTCGGCTAGCTTAGTCGGTGGATCACGATACTGTTAAATACGGGGTGGTGGGTTCGAGTACCAAGTAGGATGATACTTTTTTCCTTATTATTGAATGGATTTACTTAATTCTTGGACAAAACATCCCTTTGGGCAAAACCTTTCTGTTGACTATTTAGCTTGAACCCTGGTTGATATTGACCTTTAGTATCCAATTGCTCAAAAACTTACATTTGTCGCATCTTACTTGATACTGATTGGACTGAGGCAAGTACGATCCAGAAACCTTACACTACTAATTCGAAATTATTGCAATGCTTGTCTTTATCAATTTATGTCAAGTTTGGAAGTGGGTTTACTTTTTTTCCTTGAACCCTGGTTGACATTGGCCTTTAGTATCCAATTGCTCAAAAACTTACATTTGCCGTATCTTACTTGATACTGATTGGATTTACTTTATACTTTGACACGCACGGAGACCCGTGTACTTAGGCAAGAACCATCCATAAACCTTACTGTACTAATTATAAATTACTGCAATTCTTGCCTTCATCAAATCTGTGTCAAATTTGGAACTGGGTAAGTGTATTATATCTTCGCAGTTTAGCTATCAATTGGCAAATACGACAATGACCTTTTTTTTAAACAACATTTACACTTAAGCCCAAGAGCTAAATCATATAATGTTGTCAGCCTGTCACCCCTCCTTACTTCCATCTGTTTTCTTCAAAAAGGTGATTTGTTGGCATCATGGTGTAAAGTGTTTTAACGACCACACAATTTGAGCAATATCGCCCTTCCAGTACTTTTAGTACTTTAATGAACATGAGTCGCAGTTTGCATATATATTAATAATTCGCCAACTTTCCTCTTGACTATATTACATTAATGTTCAGAAATATGTAAATAAATTATGTAAAAAAAAAAAATAAATATAAATAAGAAAACAGTGGTGAAAACGTGTTTATATTAAAACGTCGAAGTCAAACATATTATTCAATAACCTCTGATATAATTTACGAAGTTACGTTATTGTAAACAGTACTGAAACAATAGTGTACAGTTACTTCATAGCAAAACGTTAAGATATTTACTAAAAGCAGACTAGTCAGGAAATAATGGTTTATGGTTACTCAATCGAACATAGCACATTACATGGTAAAATAAAATCTGTTTTTTTTAATATTGAATTCATCATGCATTTCAGATATTATTAAATACTAAAATAGTGAGAATGCTATGTACTTAAATCAGTTGCAGGTTACACTATCGCTAGTGGAGACATATTCCAATCATACCATGATATATTTTGTTTTGAATCCTGAAAAAGCAGTTCTGACTCCAAAAAGATTTGAATAAAAAATATATAGACTATCAGAAACTCAATTTGGCGCCCAAATATACTTTATGACGTCACTGTTGCAAGTGTACAATTAATAACAAAATATCATTGTCAACAATAGTCCGACACTCTAACCACAAATCCTGTAAACGCAACTACACAAATATGGAATAAGGGATGATTTTGCTCTTAAAGAGTCACGGCAGTACATGTTAAATTATGTTTTTAAAATAATTTAAATACATGTACTTAAATATCTAAATACACTTTTTCATAAATCGCACACAGTTATCGTGGACGCAAACAAAAAACCCAAATTAATAACGAACAATCGTGACATTATGTGTTTTTGAAGTGTTTTTCCGGTTTTATAATTAACCCAGAAACTATGAAAATTAGGACTGATATAATGCTATTAAATATTCGAATACAGATATGTGCTATTTTGCATATTCAAGCAATTTACATAATGAAGCCTTATTGAACTATTAAGTATGTATTAAATAAGCATTTTTATACTATAATATACACGTGCAATATGTCCAATCACCATTAATACTTAACATAATTAATGTTAAAATTTAGCGGCGTATGTAGCAGGATATGGTTAAGTGTAAGACATACAGAAAGTGTTAGCATGGTACATACCAATAACAGTATCAATGTTGGCAACGACTTATCATAAAGTGCAGGTAAATTTCAGTAAAACAGTTGCAAATACAAAATGACAGTTGTTTCTGCATTATACTTGAGTGAAACACAATTATTTGCATCCGTCTGTAAAATTGTGTATGAAACGTGATTTAAAGTTGCATGAATTGGAATTAAATTAGAGCGGGACGTGTCATTTATATCAGACAAACTACATATTGTTATATTAAACTAATTTTTGTAAAACACTTGATTCACAATGACGTCACAAACGCATTTAATCATCAAATACAAAATAACTAGATATTATGTTATATTATTGAAAACTATATATATATTTATACTAAATACTATTGTATATAATAGTTTATTATGTTGGCACTTATGTATGATTTTCCGAGACAGTACAGAAAGTAACATATCGAATAATTGCATCGACATGAAACATATTTGCCTTCGTTTATTTCCTTATTAATTAATGTGCAGAAACTTTTATAATGTGAACACACCATTAACCCTTTGCATGCTGGGAAATTTGTCGTCTGCTAAAATGTCGTCTGCAGAATTTCTAAAATTAGCATTTTCTTCGATTTTTTTTCAAAGAATACTATCAGAAAAGCAAACAGTTTGGATCCTGATGAGACGCCACGTTCTGTGGCGTCTCATCTGGATCCAAACTGTTTGCAAAGGCCTTCAAAATTCGGTTCCCGCACTGAAAGGGTTAAATTTATTGCATTGAAACATGATAACCTAGTCTTTAGATTATCTATATTTAAAGTATTGAATATATAATATACGCATGTAGTTATTGTAACGTTTCGTTTTGAAGCCAGCGTATACATGTATTTTCCAACGTTACTTAATGACATAACTAACAATTCCACTTCATTTACCTATTCGTTTTTAACATTCAATTTAGCATTTCGGTTGGCTCTATATATTGCATACCTTCTTTTCGGAATATCATGATGATATTAAGGCCAGGCAATTACTTTCTTTATGGAAAATATGTTTTATTATAATAAGAACAAAGAGGCGTAAACATTTGCTTTAAACGAGTATAGGAAAATTGAAAATAACCTCAATTAATCTGAGATGTAATATTTCAAGTAACATAACTGACGGCACTGTTTATCTATACTGTCCAATCACTTCATGACAATGACAAAAGGCTTGTTGTGTTTGATATTGGGGAAAACAATACACTCATTATTTAAAAAGACGCATTGGCATGCTTACTTTTCTTTTTTTTAGAAAGCATTTCAAAACAGAGAAAGAGATGGAGAAAGAGATGTGGATAGTGTCCCGCGGAATCCGTACGCAATGTTGGTTGAGGTCGGTCACATTGTCTGTCCGGACGTTGTCAAGATTGCGTTCAATAACGCGCTAAAGCCAATCCTATATGAAACTTATTAACATTCCCATTTACCTCCATATTTCCTATATGCAGTGTTTATATGTTCTCTGCTATATTCATGTCAGCGCATTACAATATCTAAAATATATGCTAAACATTACACGTTTGAACAGTACAGATTTTGTACACATATTTAACATTCTTTGAGCACTTGTACCGTCTTACACTTAAGTATATAGGCAAAAATGTGTCACTAGCCTAAATACAAGCAAATGCTCATACGCTTCTTATGACTTCTATGGCTATAATAAGCTATTTATTTAATATCATTTCCTATCAACGAACATCGACCTCGAGTCATTAAAGTTATAGCTAAAAAGTTACACAATTTTGGTATTCTAACAAGTACGATTTGCATTAACATTTTATAGACGTTATGTAACGTATATTTAAGATATCTCTTATACCATTAATGTTCCATGTTGACATAGGCAGGTATAAACCATATACGGTTTGCGTGTAAACACTCAATATACCTTTTGAATTAGATGCAAGATACATTGAAAGGCAATGCAATACATCTTAAATCGTGACGTGAAATGCAAGCTTCTGTGTTTTGTTTCCATCACTGTAATGTCCCGTTTGGGGTTAATATACATGTTTGAATTGTCCAGTAAAAACTCATAATTTTCTCCAAAATATGTGTTACTTTAAATCTAAGCGTTTGCCTATTGCGTTTACTATTTAAGTATTGTTAATTTTTTTATAATTGATTCAATCACGATTTATGGAAATTAATGAACATATTTAGGGTGCAGTAATATTAATGTATCAATGGTCATATAAATAAAACACAAAGTAGTAAATGATGAAAGTATAAGGCATAAACAATTTTATGTTTTCGGAGAGAATGTTCGAGTGATATGGGTTTAAACAGCCAATTATGTATGTATACTTGATTATTAGAGGACATGCTATGAAAGTTTTCATATTGTTATTGTTTATGTTTGCCCGTTTATAAGCATTTCATCTGTACGACTTTGACGTAAAATGTACGACAACACTGAAGTATGACAGACTAGTGTTGGACATTGCAGATCGGATTAATACGACGTCTTTGAAAGGTCAGTTTGTTTATCAAACACTCAAACATCCATTATTCGTATTGATTTGACAAACACCATCAACATAAAGATAACAAATGGCCAGTTAATAGACATTCTGCTTTTAACTGCTAAAATGCTTATACTGTTAATCGAGTGTAAATGAATATAAACTAATTGTAATGTTAATACGCCCTTATTATAGCGACTGGTCCACATATGGCCGTAATAATAGTTGTCAAATAAATGTATGTATTTTCTTTGTGTCAGTGCACTAACAAATACCACTTATGGAAACGTATCATTATCATTGTGTAACGAATTATCACCAATCAGAAAAAATAGCGTGTGTTAAATTGTGTAATGTTAATTGTGCAAACAAATGTTTAACATGTGCTGATACGAGAGGCGCCCAGATGATATTTGAACAAAATCTGTATACATGTTTAGACAGTAAGCACGAAAAACCCGTGCAAATTGCTTTTTCTCTATCACGTACAATCATAATATTTTTCTGTTTTTCTATTCAATATAATACATACAATGTATACATGTATATTATCATGCAGCATAGTGATTGTACAAAGCAATAAAGTTCAGACATGTTATACAAGATATGCCAATATATATTTTTTTAAAGAGAAAAGAAAAGAACAGAAGAATAGTTATGAAAAATGATGAGTTGTATAAAGTCGGAAGAAAGCATACTGGACTTGTGTGTTTTGTTGTATATTCACAATGATCTTATAAGATTGAAAAAAAAATATATATACAAAAATATTTTAATAAGATAAACTGACGTTAGAGTGAAATGTATATAAGTGGACAAACATTATGAGAATTTAGTCCGATTCCATTTTTGTTCAAACATTTGTAATGTGTCATTACTGAGGGCTATTTCTTTCTCGATCTGGATTTTTAGTTTAAGACTATGGACAAAACAATTAAAATTTGGTACTTGTTTTTTTGCTCTTCATGTTATAGATAAAATATTTCATCAATATAAGAATAAAATTCACAATATTATTACAGTCTATTGCTTTCAATGAGTAAATTCCGAAACTTACATTTAAGAAAGATAGTTTAACGTTTAGTTTAGCTGTTGTTCAAGAAAAGATACTAATTGATTCCAAATAGGCTGGATGTGTTTGCACTCCCAAAAAAGATGTTCTATAGTTTCGATGTTTTCACCGCAGAAGTCACACAGATTTGAGTTAGATAATTTGCATTTAAAGATATATTTATTTGTAGCTATAATACTTTGGATGTATTTATACTGAAAATTTCTCAGTGTGCTTTCAATAGTTGCTTTATATGGCATGGTAAATATGTGTTTCCAATTAAGTTCATGTTCTCCGAAAAGGACTTGCCATTTATTTTGGGTTTTGGAGTTTTCTGTAGGTTTTTTTATTTGTAGTGTGTAAAATATTTTATTCGTTTTGTTTTTTCTTCTAAGTATGTTTTCTACGAAAAATGTTTGAGTACATGGTGTATTATTTGTATTGATTTCAGATTTAATATGTATGGGTATGCTTTTGATTAGTGTGTAGTACTTCAGAAAATTATTTGAAGGTATTCCGTATATGTAGCATATATCATTAAAAGAGTAGAAATCCTTGATTCTGTAGTCATATAATTGGTCGACATATTAAATGCTTCGTTCAAACCAATCTTTATAGAAAAACATCTTATTGTTTGAAGTTATGTCGTTATTGTTCCATAAAATTGTTTTACTGCTGGTTTGGGTTTCTAGGTTATGAGTGACATCACGCCATGCTGATAGAACATCAGACAGAAATATGTTTTCGTTTGCAATTTAATGTAAGATAGTATTGCTGATGTTACATTCAAAGAGTAAGAAGTCACCCTATTTTTTTAGGATTTTCTGGTAGAATAATTTCCATTTACTCGTATTGGTATTATCTAGCTATCTTTTAACCCAGCTGCATTTGATTGCATTCAAGAATGAGTCAATGTTCGTTAATTGGATACCTCCATTTTCTACAGATTGAATTAACTGAGTTCGTTTTATTTTATCAGGCTTATTGCTGATTTTATATCGTTAATAACATCATTTGGTGGATTTGGGAGAACGGTTAATACATAAATTAATTTAGGAAGTGCAAATGTTTTCAATACTGTTTTTTTCCGATTAGTGTAAGTTTACTGTGATGCCATGATTTTAAGCAGTTTTTAAAATTCTGTAATTTAGGTAGTATGTTTTTAATAACTGTATCCTTGTCATTATTTGTGAAAGTAATTCCTAACGTTGTGGCTTCATCGGATGTCCAAATAAATTTCATTTCTTTTTTTATAAAGGACATTACTTTGTTTTAATTTACCTACTCGTAGCACAGTACATTTATTTTTGTTTAGTTTAAGACCCGATGCCATTCCGTAAAGGGTTAGTGACTCTATTAGGTTATGGAAAGAATCGTAATTGTCGTTTAAAAAGTAAATTGCATCGTCAGCAAATAGGGACTGTTTGATATCTACATCAGGTTCTAGTGATATGCCTTTAATGTGTTTATTTGATTGGATGTGATGTGATAGATACTCAATGCAAATAATAAATAGCGATGATGAGAGTGGACATCCTTGTCGAATCCCTCGTTCGATGTTAAAACTGTTTGAAAAGAAGCCATTGTTAATGATTATACTGTGAATATCGGTATAGAATAGTTTAACTCATTGAATGAGACTTTCACCAAAGTTCATATTTTCTAAGCAAGAGAACATAAATGAATGATCAAGCGATTCGAATGCCTTTTCAAAGTCTGCAAAAAGTATTAGACCAGGATTGTTTGAATTGTTGAAATAGTTTATGCATTCTTGGATAAGACGAACGTTTTCACCAATGTAACGTCCTTTTATGAAACCAGATTGAGATTTTGAAATGATTGATGGTAATATTTTGTTTATTCTGTTTGCTATACTTTTAGTTGCAATTTTATAATCATTGTTCAGTAAACTAATCGGGCGCCAGTTTGATAAGGATTCTAAGTTTTTCCAGGTTTTGGAATAAGTGATATAATACCTTGTTTTTGTAGCGTAGTTAAGTTTTCGTTGTTAAATGAATAGTTAAGTGAATTAATTAGATGTGTTTTTATATCATTCCAGAATATTTTATAAAATTCGATTGTGATGCCATCAGATCCTGGGCTTTTGTTATTTTGCATATCTTTTAGGGCTAATCCACATTCATATTCATTAAGCAATCCGTCGCACAGTTGTAATTCCTCTTCGTTTAAAGCGTGATGTGTATTTTTAAAAAGGGTGTTATTTTCAACAGTTTTTCGTTTATAGAGGGTTTCGAAAAATGAACGTTGTTATTCTAGTATTTGAGTCATGTTTGTTATATCTTTGCCATTGACTACTAGTTTGTGTACAGTTTTTTGTTCACTTCTACGTTTTTCAATGTTTGCGAGGTATTTTGTATTGTTTTCATTGTGTTCAACATGCTGTGCACGCGCTCTTAGTATTATTCCATTGAGACGTGTATGATAGATTCTATCTAATATATGTTTTTTAATGTTGTTTTTTCAATGTCGGTAGTATCATTTGTGTTTGTTTGATGCAATTGTTTTTCAAGTGTTTCAATGGTTTTGATGGTTTCAGTTTCATGTTTGTGTGTTTCTTTTTGTTTAAATGATGTGTATCTAATTGCTGTGGTACGTATATTTCCTTTAATTACTTCCCATAAGGTGTTTGGGTGTGCATCTTTATTATTTTGAACTGTATTTAATATTTCCTGTTTTATTTGTGTTTGATATTGTGTATCCAATAAGATGCTGTTGTTAATTTTAAAGTATCCTGGGCATCTTTCAGGTTGTATATTGTGCAGTTCAAGTTCAACTAGAGGGTGATCAGTTATAAATCCTGGTTTTATTATCCCCACGCTTTTTGAAAAAAGGTGGGGATATTGTGGTTATCTCCGCCGTCCGTCCGTCTGTCTGTCCGTCCGTCCTGGCCACTATCTCCTCCTACACTAAAAGCACTAGAACATTGAAACTTACACACATGGTAGCTATGAGCATATGTGCGACCCTGCACTATTTGGGATTTTGATCTGACCCCTGGGTCAAAAGTTATAGCGGTTGGGGTGGGGCCGCGTCAGAAATTATCACTCAGTTTGTTAGGTTATTTTACATTTACTTCTTTATTTCTACACCGATTCACTTCAAATTGATACTGGACCTCTCTTATGACAATACGGTCAATCTCAACCATGCATGGCCCCATTTCCAACCCTGGGGCGCCCCGCCCACATAGGCCACACCCACCAAAAATTTCCATTTACTATAATTTTTTTCATTTCTACACGGATTCACTTCAAATTGATACTGAACTTTTGTTATGACATTAAGGTCAATCTCAACTATGCATGGCCCCAATCCCAACCCTGGGGCGCCCGCCCACATAGGCCACACCCACCAAAAAACTCCATTTACTATATTTTTTTCATTTCTACACGGATTCACTTCAAATTGATACTGAACTTCTCTTATGACATTAGGGTCAATCTCAACTATGCATGGCCCCATAACCAACCCTGGGGCCCCGCCCACATAGACCACACCCACCCAAAATTGCCTTTACTATAATTTCTTCATTTCTACACCGATTCACTTCAAATTGATATTGAACTTCTCTTATGACAATACAGTCAATCTCAACTATGCATGGCCCCATTACCAACCCTGGGGCGCCCCGGCCACATAGACCACACCCACCCAAAATTGCCTTTTACTATAATTTCTTCATTTCTACACCGATTCACTTCAAATTGATACTGAACCTCTCTTATGACAATACGGTCAATCTCAACTATGCATGGCCCCATTACCAACCCTGGGGCCCCGCCCACATAGACCACACCCACCCAAAATTGCCTTTTACTATAATTTCTTCATTTTTTACACCGATTCACTTCAAATTGATACTGAACTTCTCTTATGACAATACGGTCAATCTCAACTATGCATGGTACAATTACCAACCCTGGGGCGCCCTGCCCACATATGTCACACCCACCCAAAATTGCCTTTTACTATAACTTCTTCATTTCTACACCAATTCACTTCTAATTGATGATGAACTTCTCTTATGACAATACGGTCAATCTCAGCTATGCATGGCCCCATTACCAACCCTGGGGCACACCTAGGTCAAACATTCGGCGTGGGGATACGCGTCGGTCTCTGCCGCGCCATTTCTAGTGTTACATGTGTCAATAATGTTGCAAAGAGATTCAGATATTAAAAAATAGTATAGTCTTCAAAATATTGTTGGTTTTGTGTTTGAGTGCCAGGTGAATTTGCTTTCGTTTGGGTATACTGTACGCCAGATATCTATCATATTGTAGTTTTCAATTATGTTATTTAAAATGTTTCTATTATTAGGATGAGTATAAAGGTTTCCATTCTTTTTATCTAATAATGAGTTCAGGACAGTATTGAAATCACCACCGATTATAATATTTTTATCTTGGTTATTAATTATAAAGGATTGTAATGTTTCGTAAAATGTGTAGACATCTATGTTAGGACCGTAAACGTTGATTAATGTTAGTTGTGTTTCATGTATTTTGATATGTATACTTGCTAGTCTGCCAATTATTATTTCGTTAAGGTTTCAGCTGTGATCCCTATGTTACTTTTTATCAGAAAGGCAATGCCTTGTTTATTAGTATATTGTCCACTGAGGTAGATGTCCCCGTCCCATTCATCTTTTAAGGTTTGTGCTAAAGTTTGTGTCAAGTGACTTTCTTGTAATAAGCATACATTTTTTTTTTTCGTCTAACCATTTGAAGATTTTTATGCGTTTATCTTTGTTGTTTAGCCCTTTTACATGTAAAGTACATAGTTTGATCATTCAAAAAAAAATTAAGGGTGATGTAAATGATAATGTGTGTGTGTTTGTCCAGTTAGTTTCTATTTGAAAACGTGTCCAGTTGGTTTCTATTATAAGAAGTAAGATGTCTACACAAACAAACAAAACTAGAAAACAAAAGTTAGGGATACAAAAGGATGAATATTCCATAAAAAAGAAGTAAAAAAAAATAATCACAAATGTGAGACTATAACAATAATAAACGACTGGTCTCCAATAGAGACATAAAAAGCGCATTTTCCGTACACTGGAAATACACAAACTAATTGAATTAGTGATCTGAGATACAAAAAGTATATATGTATAACACCGTAGATTATATGGTAGCTTATGATAATAATAATAATAATAATAATAATAATAATAATAATAATAATAATAATAATAATAATAATAATAATAATCATAATAATAATAATAATAATATTATAGCAAACAATGAATATTCTAGTCCTTTTCTTTTCTTTTTTTTAATCCATTCGTTTTTGCTCCTATATAGACCGCGGCAGTTCAACGACGCAATATTTATATCATTCATTGACAAAATAGGTGGCATTAAATTATAAAGACCGTGTTTTGTCACTTCTTCAAAAGATATTTTAGTGAAATAGAAATAAAGGTCAGATAAGTACACTGTACACAACACTTCACAATCCAAGTAACAAAAACAGATATTTCATAAAAAACATTGTGTTTTGCTAAACATTATCATCTGAGAGAAGAGTTGTCGTCTAAACAAACATGCATAGATTAAAAGGAAACTACACAAAAAGGTTATATGTACAAACAAAATACAAATATAATGTTGAGGGATGATGACTAAATACGGTTTTGTCAACATCGTAAAAAAGCAGGTAGTGATCTGAAAAAAAACACGTATATATGACACCGTTCAATGGATGATGACTCTTTGAGAAAAAATCACTGTATAATGAAAGTCGTTTTCTACCTTATATATTTAGCATTATAAGTGTACGTATCCTGGTTTCCATATGATGTAGATTTATATTCAGTAATTTAAAAAGAGTCGATCAACTAATGTATTGCTATCGACGTCAACATTTAACTAGTTACACGTTACCGTGTGTGTGGGGGGAGTATGTGGGTGTGTGCGCGCTTGTTGTGTGCGTGTGTTTTGCTGGTGCGGGTTTGTGTGTGTAAGCGCAATTTTGTGTATGCGTGTTTGCGCGCATGCGTGTGTGTGTATGTACTTGCGTGTGTGTGTGTGTGAGCGCGTGTGTATCCGCACGTGTGGGTGCGCGTGCGTGCATATGTATGCGCATGCTTGAGTGTGTGTGTGTGTGTGCTGGTTTTACTTTGCGTGCGCGCGAGCGTGTGAGTTTTGGGCATGCGTACGTGTATATGTTTGTGCGTTTTTGCGTGTGGGTTTTTGCGTGTGTGTATGTTGTTATAATTATTAAGCTTTGATTACAATAATAACTAAATTATATGACTATTGTAATAACAAAATATTGTTAATATCAAGAGACATATTTTCTATAAGAAAAACAAACGAAATGTATGGTAAAGCTATAAAATAACAGATATACACAGGTAATTTTGCACATCCGTCTCTTTGTCGATCCAAATATACGAAAACGAAAAACGAGATCGACTGACGGATACTCACGCGTTTATTAAATAAAGAAAGAATTGTTAGAAGTTATCTACATTTGGAATGTAAATCTCATATTTTATTAAGTCTGTATCCGGCCGTCAGTTAATCTAGTTCCGAAAAAAAAGATGAACTAGACTAACCACCGGATGTGTTTAAACTATCAAACTTATGAGCGTTAAACTCTCAGTAGGAAAGTTGTATTTGGTAAAAATGAGTTCAAAAGAAGTTTAATCACAACATAAGTAATGTGGCATTATAGAGCAAGTCTAATTTACAGACTGCATATATCTGCATGTTTAGAACATAATTTCGGTGATCTATATTATTATCACCGCACGCTAAATATACATCGATGGCATAAAAAAACAGTGTTCATATGTGTGGAATTATAACAATGCACGTGTAAAATGCATAATGTCAAGTATAAATAAGTATGTACAGCTACATTGGCAAATTAAAACCTTTAACA
The DNA here is from genome assembly GCF_020536995.1 of Dreissena polymorpha. NCBI lineage: Eukaryota > Metazoa > Mollusca > Bivalvia > Myida > Dreissenidae > Dreissena > Dreissena polymorpha. The sequence continues at coordinate 21,190,382 of NC_068361.1, read as the reverse complement.
CAGTATTGTTGTTTTATACTTAATTTACTTGATTTAAACGTGGAATTTATGTTATTAAATACGAGTAGGGGTCTGGGTAATGAGTTATGAGTTATACAGATAAATATAATCAGAGACAGTGTAGATATCAAGGGAAGAGATGCACACAGATTATAGTAAAAGTATATACAGGTTTATGTACTGATAAGTTGATAAAGAAAGCAGTGTTCTTAATCAAATATTTAAATTATGTAAATAATGAACTATGAGAAACCCAGTGTTGAGGGTTGCTAGTTATAATTGCAGAGTAAAGGTTTTCTTAATATTTTACCTTATTTCTTCTGATAACGTGTCTCGCATATACAGTTTACTAAATACTTTATTTTATTTTATAAAATTACAAATGATAATATAACATTCTCAAAAGCGAATAAAAACACGCTAACAACAACAGATGCAAATATTCTAAACATGTAAATTGAAGGTTTTGTAGTTATGTGTTCTATTTAAAAAAAAAGTTATCGCATTCTCGAAAAAAGTAATATAAACAAGCAGGAGACAACTTAGGTTTTGCAATTATCATATGCTTAATTAAGATATTGCTAAGAAGCTTTCTGCACAAATACACAATATATTTATTAGTGCTTCCGTTTTGGTCCGGCATCTGAGATTACCAAGACGTACGCTATATGTATATAATTGTGTTTTTGTATTTACATTATTTATTAATTAATATTACTATATTTTGTGTACTTATACCTTAGTTTATTAAAATAAGTTATGGTTTAATAAACACAGAGGACAGTTATGCACATTTTGATTAGATACATAATTATATCTCGTTCTCTTTTGAGCGCCTCCATCGCTGTCAATTCTGTGCAGATGACCGGAGGTTCCTATCGCTGGATGACACCTTCCTGGCGTAGGTATTGTCTTTACTCGGCCATGGCTTGCTAAGCAATGTATGGTACTGATCAAAATGTATCTGCTCGTGTCGTTCACTGCCTTTGTATTTAGCGAACAGTTTCCCTTCGTAGGACCATGCTTTTTCTATACGCGTAGGCTCTTTCAGGCGCAGTGACGCAAGAACCTCTGCATTTGTTTTGGTGAGATCTTCATTTAAGAATATACCAGTGCCTTTAAGAAGTTTCGCTCGTTTCATGATGTCTATTTTGGTCTGCCGTCTCACAAATTTAACAATGGCTGGTCTGTTTTTGGTATGCGTGAATTTTCCGAGCCTGTGTGCTACATCAATATCTCTGTATTCTATTTGGAGTCCCAATTTTTTATTTAACAGACCAACCGATTGTTCAGCAACAGCCTGCGAAGTTTGTCTGTCTATGTCGTTCGGAAGGCCAGTAATTCGGATGTTGTTTCGACGACCGTACTGCTCCAGGTCGTTAAGACTGGCCTTATGCGCCTGTTCTGAAGAGTGTTCCTTTTGTTTTAACGATTCGATTTCGTTATTTTATGTCTCGAGTTGTTGTTTGAGTGACTCGACCACTTTTGCTTGGTCGACCATATTGCCTTCGATTATTTCGTTTCTTTTTATAACTAAGCTGAGTAGTTTTTCTTTAAGTTCATCAAGTGTTTTTCTAATGTTATTTTTTATGAGTGCACTGTCGTCCTTTGATAAAACATTTGACAATTTTGAACTGATTTCTTGTAGACGCTTTTCGATAGATGTTTGCGATTGATCTGTTTGCATTTCCGTTTCTTTACTTGTTATATATTCCGTCAGGCTTTTCTGGCTGTTTTGGTGGGATACAGTTTTATCGTTTTGTTTTCTTTTAATTTTGCCTCTTGGTTTTTTTTTATGTTGTAGGTGTTTCGAAAACTTGTGTTTCTATTCTGCTATCCGTCCGTTAGAGCACTATCACTGGCTGTTGATGAATGGGGCCTTTTATTCATTGTTATTAATCATAACTGAGTGGTTTTACATAAGTCACTTTTACAAAAAACGCAATAATCCCGTTACAATCATAATCTTGATGTTTTAACATTGATATTCGTCATTAATAGCATGGTGCGTTTAAAAATTAGTGATAAAGTGGAAGGGGTAGTTGTTGGACTTTTGAAAACTAAACACACATATAGGAGTATTCCAAATGAGTTGAAAGGAATGGGATAATTGATTTCCTTGGGCTCCATCAAGAACATTCGTGATAATATTGGACATCAGCGCCAAAATATCAATGCTGGCCTTCCTATGCCAACGTTTAGATATCGTCGAAATGTGGCCACACCGAAAGTCATCAGAAAAATCGATCGTACGATCGCCAAAGTTAATCCACCGACCCAACGTGAGATGTCGTCTATGTAAGGCATCTCTGAGATTCGCTTTATCAACAAAGGAACTTAAGTTAATAGCAATTTCTATATCAATATGATATCGAAGCCGTTTCTTCGAAATGACGTTCCAAAACTGTTTCCAGAAGGTCGGAAGTCAATGGTGTTCCATCAGGATAGTGCCTCAAGTCACACATCTAAACAGACCCTTGAGTTTCTTAAGAAGGAAAAAAGTGAACTTTATTGACCGTGGCGATGGGATGCCGAAGTCTCCGAATGCTACTCCAATGGACTTTGGTATATGGGGAATCCTGAAACGCCGTCTACAGAAGCGCAACATTAACTCTGTTATAGGTCTTAAATAAGCTCTTAAGGACGAGTGGAGAAAACTGGACCAAATTATTATTAACAAGACTCTTGAATCGTGGCCAAAAAGGTGCAGGCTTATTAAGGCTTGTCATGGATCTCATATTGAACACTAACTTTAAAAAAGGTACTGCTGCAATTCTCATTTTGTGTCATTAATTTTGTTCTAATATAATCTGGGCGCCTCTCGTATTTCACAAGATAAAGAATACGTATGTAACTATTAAAAGTCAGTCAGTTCGTAGTAAGCCTTAACCATAAATTGTCGCTGATTTGTTTTCAAATCAATTTCGATATTTGTGTGCACCGGTCGGACATTATTATTGCGCATTGGATTGTTTAACAACGGAACTAAAATCATTTGTGTTTGAAGTAGTGTGTCTATTACAGCTAGCGGGTATAGGGCCTTTTATTTTAAAAAATCAACAACGTTTATATGTTTTATCACAAAGAAGATGGTTTTTGGATTTTGGTCAATATGTTTTATCACTGTCACGAACACTGTTTTTTGTTTTCTCATTTCCTCAGAAATACATTTTTATCACTGATGTAATCTGCTTAATGGTTATATTCTTCATTGTTTCTAACACATATATTGTTAAAAGATGCACAGAAAGATGGAGTACTAATAACCTGAGAACATCATGTTTTAGCTCAAACAATACGTTTACTCTCACTCCAACGCGAGGAATATTTGACGACAGCAAACAAAACTTTTCGCGCTTCCACATTGATATATCAAATATAAACATTGCCGATTTGTTAATAATTAACGCATTAAAAAGAAAGGTTTTTCAAACGCTTTATTACTTTGCCCTGTTAAAATGATGATCATTCATTGATAAACTTATGTATTACAATGGTTTTCAGGAGTGTCTTTCGCTTGTTTTATAATAATGTATTTACACTTTTTTAATCGATGACAATTTGTTTCAAAATCGTAATTTTACAATAACTTTCAACATGCCACTTGAAGTCATTTTAATTTTACGAATGCAAACATATATATAATTGACATGGTAAAGTCGAGTTGGTCAATATTGAAATTCAATGTCTGTTATATTAAAGCACGTGAAACCGTGTTATTAATATTTTCTTTACCAATACATGACCGATCTAATTAACTTGAAAAAAGAGATGTCTTGAACAATCAGCGTGAATTCATTCTATCAATTAGTGTGTATACAAACGATGCTGTAAAGTATCATTCTTTCCTGACATGATAACAAAGCTAAACTTAATAGCTCGTAGTATTTACAATCACTACTTGGTGATCCACACAACGTAGCCCGACAAATAAGTACGAACGCTCTGGACATGCAGCATACATTTTTTTTGGCGAACACACATGATGAAATTTATATTAGTATATTTTATTGCACAACAGGCACTATATTAGTATTCATTACGTACTATAACGCGTCTTTTGTGTATATCACTTATATATATTTTTATTGCACTATATGTAAAATATTGTTTATTCAATGTTATTTCACGATTTAAGGTGGATCTTCATGTACCATTAAGTCGTTATGCCTTACCAGAAAATGTTTTAAGTTTCGCTAATATTTAACAACATCAACCAATAAAAACATATTGTAATTTTAAAATACGAAAATAACAGATGCATGATCAGTGTAGATTTTAACACAAAGAGTTTGATTTGTATTTACATGCCTACTTATTTCGTATATAATGACATTCGATATTTGAATAAATACGTTTAAATACACAACACGAACTTGCTAAATACAAACGAGCAAACGTCTTAAAGATTGGAACTCAGTGCTACAAAATGAAGTCATTTACAACAGCCAGCCATTTGCGAACCTGAGAACAACTATGTAAAGCTAAATGTGCTTCTGGTTACCCGAATTCCATGCAAAGACTAGTGAAAACCATTGTTGTCAATAACTCTGACACGAATACTGATGTCGTCCTTATTTCGGAAAGTGCTTTTCCTCATTTGTGAAAATGTCATGTTTGCATTTTTAACAGTACATTATATAAGTCATTTATATGCAAACAAAGAACAAAAGTATAGCGTCAAATACATGTCGTTTATAATGTATTAGACCAGCTTTAAATGGTTGACATTCAAATGACAATGATATGGACGAATGTTGTATTTTGAATACTTTGTGTATATTATTGACATTTGAACCATCAAACTCTTTGTTCACAATCATTAAACGTTTTATTAACGAGCTTACATAAACAAATTGGAATCATGCCTGTCAAATCAACCTAAATACCCAGAGGACATCTCACGATGTTATAAAGTGACCAAATGGTCGATTAACAAAACCATCAACATCTTAAGCGAAAATGGAACATATTTATTCCTGAGCAAATATAGCTCCATCACGTAGAGATGGTCTGTCGATGAGAGCCTTAACCTGTTACCGAAATGTTCATACGAACTTGTTTTTCATTGATTATTATTATGAAAACATGTATCGCAGGGAGTTACTGAAACACAACTTTGCATTTTGATCTTCTTTTGATGGTGTTGATTGTGTTGTTATTGTGTTATTGCTACATGTCAGAAAAAAACACAAGAAAACATTCAAATATATACTCGTTTTTGTACTTTTTTCCTTTAAAGGAATGACCATAAAACAATAAAAACATATTTGATGCATTATTTACACTGTTTTCTCATATTAACGTTAACTATTACGTCAACGATTATGTGTTCTTCTACTTTGAAATATTGCGCATATGATATTAATCACAGATTGTGTATTCTAAATAATTTGAGGGAAGGTAAAGTGAACATCATGCTTATTGATAAATTATACAGGCATGTTTTAAGGGTTCCAAGTTAAGCCTTTTCTATGCTTATCCTTTGCCGATTTTTGTCGCGTGGATTCACGAATCGTTGATGACCGTTGGGCAATACGGTTTTCTTTATTGACTTGTGGCATGTCGACGGTATTTTAACTATAGAGACCCAGTTTTTTTTCTCAATATGTTTATTCTGTTACTATATATAATTATCGTAATTTTTTATATGTATTGTAAAAAAATAGTATTGATTTTTATCGTTTGAAGAATTCATGTTTTTTTGGTGTTTTTTTTCACATGGATGTCATGAATCGTTAAAGACCCGTTTGACTATACTGTGTGCTTAATTGAGTTTTGTCATGTCGACAACATTTGAACTAATAACACAAAGTTGTTTTCGCAAAATGTTTAGGCAGTTAAAATGTATAAGTATCGTTTGCAAAATATATGTTTAGTAAAAAATAAGTTTTGGTAAATAGTTCAATTGTAATTAAACAAACCAACACATATAAAGACAAACAAACACAATTTAAATCGCAACTGAAATAATTGATTAATGCCTTTTTTCCATGAGAGCACAATTGGGAAGCTTATGATAAGCCAAGTTGATATAGAAAGCAATTATCAATTCATGTTTGTATTAAATACGGTATCATTTTTTTAAAATAACGGGTTCATGACATATCTTAGTAAAGATGAATTGAATAAGACAAAAAAATGGCATTTACAAACGATGTTGTGAACAAGTGTTATACTCGTTAATTGAAATTAAACAATTAATACATTTTACAGATTTTGTTTTGCATTAATGAATATACGCTTCTTCTACAACTTTTTTTTAACAAATTAGAATATAAATGACGAAGTAACTGCTCAGTTTAATTTCCAAAACATAATTTCTGCCAAAATACTTTATCATAGCAGGATGCCTATTTATTTGTTTCGATATATTTAATTCACACTCAATCGCCATTTCACTTGTAAGATATAGTTACGTCGTCATTTATATATTAATGTATTACATAACAGTTGTAACAGGAAGCGTATCTTCATTAATGCAGATACACAATATGTAAATTAATTGCACAGTTGTTTCGATCATCAAATATGGTCGATGTTACCCGTGTTTCAAATACAACAGTTGAAAAGTGGCTTTCAAATAACAAAAACGTTTATTTCTTAAAGTACATGTTTATTTCCATATTTCAAAAAATGACGCATAACGTTATTTATTATATATAAAGCACAATTCTTAATTTAAGTGTCTTTCATATACTCTGTTTAACTGCTTACTGCATGGCTTTTTTCATTAAATAGTTTACACATACTCATCGTCTTATTTCGTACATAAGACTTTCATTTATTCATTATGTTTTTGAATATAAATAGGGCATTTCTTCAATCGTCAAAATGACTTTACAGTATTTGTTTGATTGAAAAATGTGACTGAGTGGCTCCAAATAATAATCAATTTTTTTGTCGAAAATTGTCTTTGATATTGACCTGATTTCCATAACAGCTCGAACGAGTTAATAATGAAATCACCGCGGCTAATTCAATAAGGGCTAGACTATATTGAACTGCCTGTCAGGTAATTCGTTTTGTTCATTGCTTTTGGTCTGGATGGCCTTACATGTTTTATGTCTTCAACAGGAATATAAATAGTATTTGAACATGTATTAAATTGAAAGTAAAATGATGTAATGTATGATATTTGTTTATACCAGAAACAGGTAACAGATTATTGTGCAAAGCGATATATTCACTAAAAAGTGCATCTATTTGTATCAGTGATACATTACATCAAGTTTAAAGTTATCAAACGAAAACTCTTAAACATGAATTAATTGCTTGAAGTGTATCCATAAATCGAACTGGTTAAATTATTGAACGATTTCATTTTAATGACGAGTAAGTAATTCTGCGTGAAGTGAGGGTGTCGGGGAATCTTCTGACTTGTTAAAAGCCCCTATGTCTCTTGTGATGTCCATCTAAGGTGTTGACTCCGGCTTTAATGTTTTTTATGTTCCATATTGTGGGTAGTATGTGTTTTGTTTAAGTTTAACCTATTTATTTTAGCTCGATTGCATTGAAAGCCTCAGGCTTATAGAAACGCTATCGAGTCCGTGTCCCGGGCCTATGACCAGTACTTGGTGTCTGTACTTATGTAAGTCAAAGAAGTTTTTGTCTTCATAATGGTTTAATCACTAAAATTTCGCAATTGATTTGTCTAATGATACTGTATTTAGAACCCTCATTATTGTCAAATAAATACCAACATTATCTAAGCCTTGTTTGAACGTTAAGCATTTAGTGAAAGAAACCTGTATAAATATTATTGTGATTCAGTTTGTTTACTGTATTATTAAAATTTGAGATTGTATGTACGTGTTACAACCTATATTGAATATGTGTGTAGATTCTATAAATACGTATTTATCATACCAACACATTGATATCTGCTTGATATCCTGTTGCCTGATATCTTTTTTATTTCACGGTCAACAGGAAGTTCATATATCAGTCATGTGTGGAGGCTACTAAGACTTAAGTACAATGTTTTGTTTTATTGTAAAACTGAATCAGATTAATAAAAACAAACAATTTGATACCAAGAGGTATTACATGTAATCAACAAACAGCAGCAAAAATAGAAAAAAACGTATTTTCCAAATATTAAGAATGAATAAGTGCATGCTGATGACGTCATGTACCAAACGGACTACTTGTTGTACATGCCTTCATATGCAAACATCAAAGGTCAAAGGTTATGTCAAAAGTTCAGCACTTATTATAGAAAGACAAAATAAATAAAACAAACAATAAACAAGAGTGCCAAACAGTCACAAGATACGCCCGTTCGAAGGTTTTGGACACCATGCTCAATGCTTGAAATGCACTAAGTGACATCGAGACCTTGTTATTGACCCGGAATGACCCATATTTAAACTTCACCTATATATCATTTAGATGTAACATCTGACTAAATTTGGGGAATATCAAATGAAAACTACTTCAATTAGAGAGCGGACACCATGCTAAATGCTTGAAATGCACTATGTGACCTCGTGACCTCGTTTTTGATCCGGCATGACCCATATTCAAACTTGACCTACACATCATCTAGACACAACTTCTGACTAAATAAGGTGAAGATCAGACGAAAACTACTTCAATTAGAGAGCGGACAGCATGCTAAATGCTTGAAATGCACTAAGTAACATTGTGACCTTGTTTTTACATCGGCATGACTCATATTTGAACTTGTCCTACATATCATCTAGACACAACTTCTGACCAAATTGGGTGAAGATCGGGTGAAAACTACTTCAATTAGAGAGCGGACACCATGCTTAATCCTTGAAATGCACTATATGACTCCGTGACCTTGTTTTTGACCCGGCATGACACATATTCGTACTTGACCTAGATATTGTCTAGACACAACTTCTGACTAAGTTTGGTAAAGATCGAATGAAAACTGTTTGAATTAGAGAGCGGACACTGCTGTGGACGCCGACCGCCCGCCGCCCGCCGCCGACCGCCCGCCGCACGCCAAGGGTGAAACTATGATACATCCCGTTTTTAAAAACTGGCGTAAAAAAGGTAGTTAAAATAGTAAATATAAAATAGAAACAAATTTCACAATAAAACCAAATGCACTATGCTTTAAATATTGAATTAATTTTAAATAATAAATTATTATTAAGGTTACCGCATTATCTGACGAAGAAATACAAAAACTCTAGACAGACAACATTTTGGGTGGAACAACGCTAAAATCACTTCTGAATACCATTTGGTTAAACAACTACCTGCATTTCAGCCTACGAGGAACCCATGAGCAGTACAATTTAAGGTTAGCTAAATTATTAAATGACGGACTTTCAGTGCTAAAAATGAGAGTCTAAAATTACATATTTTTGGGGGAATTCATATCTTTAATCCTGTTTTAAACCAAATTTATCATTTGTTTATCCTCAAACATCTTGAATTTTACATGAACCGTCCTGAATACTTACTTAAATACAATGAAACAACTTCTGATTATTAAACACATTTTTTAAGATACAGTGATGTCAAACTCAAGACAGATGCATTAGGAAATGAATTTCTGGAATTATATGAACGGCAGACAAAGATCCGCATTGGAGCAAATGCATCAGATGCCAGAAAAATTCATCCTAAGATGTTTTCCTCGCCACGATTAGGAAATAGGGACCCTATTTACATTTACAAACAGAACACTGATCAAAGGCCACCCGGCTTCAGCACTGATGATAGCCAATTATAACTGGCAGCAAAACCCGTACCCTTAACTGACCAGTTTTGATCAGTGTGACCTACGGCATAAACTTGGTGAAATAAATTGCCAAGATGATGAAAATTATGGCAATTAGGCCGGTTTTGAAAAAAAAAGCAAAAAATAACTTAAGTAATCATTCTGCTAGAAAACACCTTTTTTAAAAACTAAGGGACTCCAATATCGCACCCACCGAAATCATGCAAAAAAACAGGACACAAAAACGTACAGTCAATAATCAATTACAGTGAAATCTCTATCTCTATCTCCCGGTAATGTCCAGAGTTATGTGTATAGCTCTCCCATCATAGTCTTGAAGACATCTATGGACGGGGACGTGACCACCTGTTCCGGGAGACAATTCAAGAGGCGTATTCAAGCTGTTAAAACGGGTAGGCGTTGACGGTGGTAAATGGCACTATGTAGCGCTTTGCATGGCCTCTGGTGTGCACCCCTGTTGGTATAAGTACTGTTCTGGCGTTGATGTCCACTAAGTTGTTAACGATCCTGTTCATAATGACAACTTTGGCCGTTAGACTTCTGGATTCAAGTGCTGTCAAACCGAGCTTATTCATCCTTACAGAAATTTCCGAACAAACACAAAAAAGATGTTCAAACCTTTTGGCATCATGTTCTACTGCAACTCCATCTGTTTCATGCACTTCTTTTAACACTCCCGAAATAAACATTTCTCTCCCCACCCACCCGGCAGTTTAACAAGCACAGTTTCCTTGCCAAAATAAATGGCGTGTTTCTGGAGCTGTACTTAACCTGCAGAACCTTAATATCTACGCACTACCACCAAAGTAAACCAAACGCGCAGTATATATTCCGAATTCTAATAAAACATCATTAAAATCTTTACACGTGTTGACACGATGCGAAAACGTGAGCGACTGCACTGGCCTTGACATGTTACAACGGTTATCAAGTTTTGACTTTAAAATGTATAATATATGCTTTCATTTTGTGTAATAAAGTATTGATGCTTAAAGTTTTGTTGCAGAATTAAAGAATAAAGTGGTGAAAAGATGTGTTGTGGCCCGGTTAGCTCAGTCGGGAGAGCACTAGCCTTGGAAAGGATGTGTCACGGGTTCGAGACCCGGACTGGCTGCACACTTTTCACCACCCAGCGACATACATATATTTGTTATTTTGCATATCTAGACAATAGACGTATTGAAGCCTTATTTACGTTCTACGTTGTATTACATAAGCACTGGCCATACTATAATATACACTTTTCAGTTTGAAGAAGAGGCAAAAAGAACATATAATAAGTCAAAAACCCGCAAATGGTTAACGTAATTTATATACACATTTAGCGGCGTATTTAGCAGGAGAGGGTTAAATGTAAGACATACAGAAAGTGTTTGCTTGGCATATGCCATTTCGTTACCAATACAAATATCAACGTTATAATTAAGTGTAGGTACATTTTATTTTAGTAGTACCGTTTCAAATACAAAGTAACAGTTGTTTGTGTATTATAATCAAGTGAAACAAACTTATGTGCATCTCATAGTTAACATTGTTGTAAGAAAAGTGATTTCAGGCTGCATTAGCTGAAACTTAATATGAGCGGCACAGTGTCTTTAATATCAGAAACAATACGAACCGCTAATATTAAACTAATTTAGAAAAACAATTGACACATTTTGACGTCACACAGGCATATAATCATCGCACACAATATACAAGGATATAGTTAATCTTATTTAACACTATAGACTTAATACTATTTCATATAATGAAATATTATGTTGTCACTTGTGTATGATTTTCCAAGAAAACTAATAAAGTTGTCATGTATTAATTCAATAGCGTATTTCGCTTGTTTCCATTCATAGAATACCTTCGATTTAGGTTATCATTGCCATGTTAAGGCCAGAAAACTAGTTTCGTTAGTGAAAACATTTTCTATCATAATAAGAACACGTGCTTTTAAAGAGTACATGAACATTGCAAATATCCTCGATTAACCTGAGTTGTAGTATTAAAAGCAACATAACTGACGGCAATTTTATCTATACTGTCCAATCACTTCATGACAATTGCGAACGGCTTGCTTTGTTTGATATGTCGAAAAACAAGACAATCACAATTTAAAAAGACGCCTTTAGCGTGATGACTGTTCTTTTGTAGGAAGCATTTCAAAAGAGAGGAAGAGAGATGAATATTGTCCCGCGGAATCCGTACAAAATGTCGGTTGAGATCGGTTTATCCGGACGTTGTCGAGATTTCGATGAATAATGCGCTGATGCCAATCCCAAAATAAATGTATAAACATTCCTATTTACTTCCATATTCACTATATGCAATTGTAAATACGTTCTTTGCTATATTCGTGTAAGTGCAATATAATATCTAAAAACAGATGTTAACCATTACACGTTTAAACAGTAACAATTTTGTAGACATATTTTAGACATAATTGCTTTGAGCACCTGTGCCGTATCTCTTGTACTTTAGTATATATGCAAACAAATGGTCAATTATTTCAAACATGCCAATTGTGATACGCTTCTGATGACTTCTTTTGCTGTTATACGCTATTTATTTAATATCATTCCCTACCAAAAAAAAAATCAACCGGAGTCATTTAATATACATCTAAAACGTGACACACGTTTAGTATTCTAAATAGTGACACGCGTTTGGTATTAACATTGTTTGACGTTATGTAACGTATATTTAAAATTTCTCTTATATCTGTGATGATCCATGTTGACATATACAGTTATAAACCATATACTTTATGCGTGTAAACACTCAATACACATTTGAATCAGATACAAGATACATTTACCCGAATTCCATACAAAGACTAGTGACAGCCATTGTTGTCAATAACTCTGACACGAATACTGCTGTCGTCCTTATTTCGGAAAGTGATGTTGCTCATTTGTGAAACTGTCATGTTTGCATTTTTTATCAGTGTAATATATTAATCATTTAAATGCGAACAACGAAAGACAGTAAAGCATGAAATACATGTCGTTATAATGTATTAGACCAGCTTTTAATTGGTGACATTCAAAGGAAAGTGACATAGACGAATGTGTTATTTTGAATACTTTGTGTATATACTTGACAATTAAAGCATCGACCTCTTGTTTGAAAATTAAAGTAATTGCCAGAAAATATCGCTATTTTTGTCAACATATTGAGAATAGACGCTTTAATTTTATTGTTTGACCCAATAATCCCGATGTTAGTTACATAATATATTTTTTTTATTTCATTCAATTATATAGTGTTTTAACTTTTAAAATGGATGATTGCATTGTTCGATACAGTGGTTGTAATATGTAGGATTTAACATAAATACACTTCTTAGCAAAGAGTGAATTTGTTTTTGTAATTATACAACGTGAATTGTCTCTTTTCATCAATGATTGGTGTACAGTTTTTGAATAGGCTGGACAGCAACGTGTCTCAAATGAACAAATGCCGATCCCCGAGGATTAAACAATCATTACAAGTTCGATAGATACTGAACACATGCTCTATATGATTACAAGTAGTGGTCGTTTGTTTTATTAACACGCTTACATAAAGCAAATTTGAACCATGCCTGTGAAAGCAACGTAAATATCAAAAGGTCTTTACACGATGTTATAAAGTGACTCTGTTACCGATTATCAAAACCCGCAAACATCTTTCAAATCAACACGTATAATACACAACATAAATTCATGAACACATTTTGATCTATTACTATGAGATGGTCTGTCGATGAGGGCATAAAACTGCTAAAATGGACTACACGATGTTATAAAGTGACCCTGTTACCGATTGTCAAAACTCGCAAAAAATCTTTCAAATCAACACGCATAATACACAACATAAATTCATGAACAAATATTGATCCATTACTAAGAGATGGTCTGTCGATGAGAGCATAAAACTGTTAACTAAATGCTCACATGTACATGTTTTTATTGATTTTTATTGTGATACCATGCATCAAAAGGACTTACTGAAACAAAACATTTTGATCTTTTATAAATGGTGTTGATGGTGTTAATTGTGTTGCTTTTGTTACATGTCAGAGAAAAACAGAACTTTTTTGCTTGAAGAGAATAGCAAGGAAACTATTAAAACATATTTGGAAGAGCAAGTGTTTACTGTCACGTGACATATTCACGAATCCGATTAACAAAAAACGATAATGTGTTCTTCTACTTTGCTATCTGGTGCAAATGATATTTAACACATTTTGTGCATTTTTAATTATTAAAGGGAAGGTTAGGTGAACAGCACGCGTATTGATTATTTATTCGATGGAAGATAGCGATACAGGCATGTATTATGGGTTGCATGTAAAGCGTTTACTATTTTTATCCTGTGAAGAATACATGTTCTTATTAAGTTTTGTCAAGTGGATGTCATGAATTGTTAATGATCCGTTGCACTATACTGAGTGCTTTATTGAGATGTGGCATGTCGACGGCATTTGCACAAATAAAACACCGTTGTTTTCACAAAATATTTATTCAGTTACAATACATTATTATTGTTTGATGTATTGTCAAAATAAGCATAGATTAATTCAACAAGCCAATACATATCAAGAAAAATCAAAAGCATTTTAAATCGCAGCCGAAATACTTGATTAATGCCTTCTTTGCGTGAGAGCACAATTGGGAAGCTTACGATAAGACAGTTGAGATGGCAAGCAATTATCAGTTTATGTTTTTTATGAAATTTGGTATCATTTATTTTGAAAATAATGGGTCAATGATATATCTTACCAGGATGAATCGAATTATTAAACAAAACATTTTACCGACGACGTTTTGAACACTGTTTGTACTCAATCGATGGAAATTAAAGAATTAATACCTTGGACAGATTGTGTATCTGCATTAATAAAGATGTGCTTCTTTCTTCAATGTTAAATTAACAAATTAGAATATAAATGACGACGTTACTTCTCAGATTAATTA